>NW_005187598.1:806567-812753 GCF_000239375.1 Pundamilia nyererei
GTGTGTGTGTGTGTGTGTGTGTGTGTGTCATAATGAAATACTTCTTTCAGGCCAGCAAGGTGTCTCTACTTTCTGCACGTACCGCCCTCTAGTGGCGCACACAAATACTTCATCTTCTTTACCGTCATCCCATAACATAGTGTAAAGTTTGAAGTACAAAAACAGAGAGATTTCTGTGTGTATATATATGTATATATATTTACACACACACACATATATATGTGTGTGTGTGTAAATATACACACACACACACACACACACCTACACACACACACACACACACACACACAGACTAATGTATAAATAGGCCTATTTGTCTCAGCAGACAAATATTAAGGCAGGAATTTACTTCGGTGTCACAGTGTAACACTTCTTTATAAGAGGAGGATTTACCTCATTTTACACACACAAAATTAGTTATTATTTCTTTTTTTCTGGTGACATTATTTTGTAAATCTAAAATCAAGTAATCTAGGCTACTTTATGAAAAGAAGTCAGGTTTGTAAAATGCACGATCCTTTTTAAACCATGTTGAATTAGAGGAAGCAGAAGCAATGAAAAAGAAAATGCTGGGTTGTAAAAGAATATTTTCTATATTGTTCTCTTCTTCTTTATCAAATATAACCTACATTATAAGGTTAACACAAGTCAATGTAGGTTTAGTAAATTGTATCGTTGTGTATTTTTCAAATGTGTTTTTTTGTTTCGCTGCACTTTTTTGCACGGTGGCTTTAGTGTTTTTTATTTTATAATGATAAAGTAGAAACATGCTTGTAAATTTAAAGACCATTTTAATTAAACCACTGCTTTAGTTTTGCAACGAAGGACATCAGTTAAAGGGTCCATTTGTAAATATCGTGGTCACTGTCAGTGCTAAGTTAAAAGTGCTTTATCAGTGTGATAATACTGTACATGTGAAGTGTTGTGCATGAAGACAAAGAGAAATCTGACAAAATGTGCAGAATATTACTCGCAGATTTTTTTAAATTTTACTGCACATTTTAGGACCTTGTCTATTTTTTCTCTCATGGAGAGAAAATCCAACATTCACATAATAGAAATTTATTTTTAAAGAGCTTAAGAAATTAAAATAGGCTAAATTAATTTACAAAATTAAATAAACACACACACACACACACACACACACACACACACACACACACACACACACACAGAGGGACAAGACTCAGTAAAAACTGCAATAGCTCAAAAACTGCTAACAAGACATTTATGTTTTTAATATTAATTAAAAATGTAATAATTCCATAAACCTTAAACATACAATTGCAATTTCTTAATGAACTGGGTAGCTCTCTATAAATGAACACATTATGATTATACTCAAATCACGCACGTGAGCAAAACAAGTCAAACTCACTTACCCTTTGTGGAATCAATCCTGCCGACAGTTTTGGTTTTATGTGCAAGATATTTTGGAGGATGTCGCCCTCTTAAGTTTTTTGTTGTAACCCCAATTTACTACTCAAAGCATAAGAAAATTACAGTTTTAAAAAGTGTCTCAATCTCTCTGGATAAGAAGGAAGAAAAGACAAAAAGTCATATTTTCACTGGAACTGTCCTTGGAGTGCAAAGCCAAGAAGCAACCTCTGCCCTCTCTGTTTTCAAGTGGACATCAAATGAACTAAAGTTTCTCTCATCTGTCCGCCACAACACATCAAGACATAGGCAGTGTGAAACAATACTGAAAGACACAAGTGGGGAAGGCCTAATGCTGAGCGGCCACTAGATGGAGTAAGATGCTGAGCATCCTGTGAAACAAAACTCATCCTCAAACGATGCCAACCTCAAACTTTGGATCTTCCCGAGGATAAAACACAAACAAGCACACAAAACAGAAGAAGAAATACACCAGGTCCTACTGATCTCACTTTAGTGGTGCAGTGTAGTGGAGGTCTGGCAGCTTTCTCGAGCACTTGTGACCATCACTTCATTTCTCACATTCTATTGATTTGCACTACACTCCTTGAAAACCTTTAAAAAACAAGCATCAGTGTTATCAGAGCTACAATTCAGTTTGATATATCCTGTCTTTGGTTAGGGGGTTAACCTGTCTAAATGTGCACACATTTGGAGTTTGTGGACTGAAATGGTCGTAAGTGAATGAGGGGTTAATTTTGGCCAGGGAGGTCCACGAGGTAGACTCAGGTTTGTCTTCCTTTTTTCGTTTTTTATGGCTTTGATTTATTTGTTAATTTAATTCAAGTATTTATCTTTAGGACGATTAGATTTACATTTTTTTATATCTGTGCACACACACTTGTGCATCATATTTATTGTTTGTTTCTATGTTTCTAAAGACTGAACCAAAACTCTTTGAAACAATGTTACACCTCGGAAGTGAGAACGTGTTGGAAAAGCGCATCGTTGTGGGGAAGCCCGAAAACACACATGGTGCAGTGAGAGGAGACACAGTTGGTCTAATATGGGCCATAGGAAGCGCGCAGCAACACTATGTAGCAGTGTGTGTGTGATTAAGTAAACTGATAATATGTTGGGCATGCTAATGTTTACATATGCCACATAATTATCCAGTAGGTTTTACATTGTTGTGTAATTTTTATGCATTTTGTTGTGTTCAAGTGACACTTTAAAATTTGTTCCATAGTGGTGTTGCATAAACACTTGTTATCTCTGGGCCATGATACAAAGAACCACATCCTCCTATTTGTGGTTGGTTTCTTCTTCTTTGTCTCTGATTCTGTTTGTTGTTTTTTGCACACTTTGCCAATTTTGTCATGGTCCTGGGTCTTTTGACCCAGCGTTTTAAGTTTGAGTTTATTTTGTTCATTAGGTTATCTAAGTTCATTTGGTTATTAGACTCCTTGTGTTTTCTTCCCCTGTATTTACGCTTCCCCTCACCCTTCGTGTTTCATGCTGCGTGTCTTATGTTATCAAGTTTGTATTATTATGCCTAAGTGTTTCTAGTTATTATTTCCCCCTCGTGTTTCCAACTATGGTAAATCTCCCCTGCTCTTCATGTGTTTCATGTCTGCGTCTCATTATGTTTCCTATTTTATTTGGAAGAGATCCTGTGCTTTTATATTATGGGTTATGTTTTGAGTCCTTTGATATACTGTTTCTTGTTTCCCTAGATCTCAGTTATGGTTATCATAGGTTTAGTTCTTTGGCTTTGTTATATGGCTTCCCTGTGTTCCATGTTATGTCCACTGTGATGTTTTGTGCCATGTTTCAGGTTCCTATGTTCTGTCCCCCCAGTTGCTGTTAAGTTTGCGTGTTTTAGAATTCAGTCAGTGTGTTTCCTGTTTTACTTTGAAGGTCCATGTCTCATGTGAGTGTTTCTAGTTTTGCGTCCTTGCCTCGTCCTGCTTAATTACTCTCAGCTGTGCTCTCCTCCTGTGGCTCATTCCCCCTCATTATCCCTCAGTGTATTTAAGTCCTCTGTTTTCAGTGTGTGATTGTCAGGTCGTCTGTTGTCCACGCCATGTTTCCTATGCCGTGCTTCCAAGTTTCTTGTCTAGGTTTTTCTTATTGTTTGTTTAGATTTCCCAGTTTAGGTTTGTGTTAATTTTGCTTCAGGTTGCCTTGCCCTTTGTTTGTACCTTTTTTACCAGCCATATTAAACGGCTCGCTTTTTGTTAACATTCAAGTTTTGTTCCCTGTTCCTTGGAGTCTGCATTTTGGGTCCATTTTCAATTCATACAGTCTGCCCTCGCCAGACCGTGACAAATTTCTGACATGTGGTGTTTGTGACTTCAGAATCGTTTCTTACCAAAAAGATTTTTGTTGCAAACTTGACATCAGGAGGAAAAATTAATTCTGGTAAAGGAGATGAGACAGCACCTTATCTATATCAGAAGGCTAGGTGGGAGCATCAGGACAACGATATCAGAAATGTCTTCTTGGAGAAATATGGGTTATTATCTCTTTGTAGGGATCGTTCTGAGGATGATTTGGACTCTGAACACAATATAGACACAATAGACATTTAATATTTTGTCCAGTCAGGACATTAGTCCATACAAATAAAATCCTTTAGATTGTTGGCAACCCAATGCCAAAATGTCACAGGAATGTTAGCCTTAACTCAGTCATTTAAGAATAGGTCCATTTATTTTCTAATTGATTTTTTTTGTAATCTTTCACCAGTCATAGGCATACTGATTCCATGTTATCAATAGCATTTGCTTGTATATTAAGAATTTACCAACAGTGAGTTGTAACCACTACTAATTTACTCTTTAAATCGTTTTAATTGCCTTTATTTTTTCTAGGGAGTTCAGGGGCATTTAGGTCTTCTTCATCGTCCTCAGAAAAAGCTTGTAGATGTTCACCAACAGGCATATGTGGCAAGGACCTGACACACAAACAGCTTGAATGTCCATTTTATTCACAATAGCCACCAGGACAGCGACAACAACAATAATGGAGGCTTTTCAGTCAACGTGTCTTATGCTCAGCCCTCCTTCTCCGGTCCAAACGGGCTACTAAAAAAAAGAAAGCATGATCAGCAAATTACTCTCAGCTGCCCTGCCAGCCTTGCTGGTACTGCACCACCCCGCCTCTGCAGGGGAGCCACAAACAACACACCGCCACATACTTCCACCACCCAACTGAGGGCATGGAGCCATCTGACTGAGCCTACTCCACCTCCCGTCCCAGAGGGTGTAACAGGAAATCAGCCAAAACCATCTGTGCCTCTGGCCTATGGATCATCTTGAGCTTACAAGGCTGGGGAGCCAGATAGCACCATCTAATCCGGGCGTCGACATCATTAATTAGGTGAAACCATTTCAGTTGTCTGCACAGAGGGTGAATGGGCATGCCAGGGGGTAAGTAATGAAAAGAGTTGACCGCCCACCGGATTGCCAGACACTCCCTCTCGACTGTGTTGTATCTGGCCCCTCTCTCTTAGATAGCTGATGTAGACAACAGAGTGGTTGACCTCCCTTACCTCCTGGGACAAAACAGTCCCAGTTCCATGTTCGAGACATCTGCCTGCAGAATAAAAGGCAGGGAAAAGTTAGGGGTGTGGAGCAGGGACAGCAAGCTTTTTTCACCTGGTCAAACACCGCCTAGGACTGCTCCATCTACTGAACTGGATCTGAGGCACCTTTTCAGGTGAGATTGGATAAGGCGCTGCTCAGCTTCACAAAGCCCAGCATGAACCAGCCAACCCTCAAAACTCCCTCACCTCCTTTTTGGTCCTGGGACACGAGCAGAATACAATGGCGTTAGTTTTCCGGGTCTGTTGACACACCTGCCTGCTTCCCAAGTGGTAGCCCAGATACTGTACCTCTTTCTGTGCAATCGCACACTTCTTCATGTTGGCCGTGAGCACTCAGGTACTCCAGGGCTGCGGTCACCCAGTCTACATGTTTTGCCCAAGTGCCAATATGGATGGTAACTTCATCCAGGTAAGCATTAGCATATGCAATGGCTGGAAAGTAGCTGGGGCTCCAAACAAGCCGAAGAGAAATGCAACAAATTGGTACAAACTGTACAGGTGGAGAAGGCTGTTTTTTTCCCAAGTGGAGACCAGAAAATCTGCCTGTAGCTCTTAGTTAAATCCAGTGTCATGAAAAAAACGAGCAGCGCCTCACTGCTCCAGTGAGGGTAAGCATCAAACTGTGACACTTCCTCAACTTGTGGTAGTCCACTCAGAGTTTAACAGACCCATCTTTCCTCACCACGAGAGCTCTGGGGTTGCTCCATGTGCTGTGGCATCTTTCTATTACTCTGATCTCCAGCATAACAGCCAATTCCCTCTGAATTATTTGCAAATAGGTTCAAGTAACCGGTCTGTGAAGGTTCTCAGTCATCCAGGTCATCGTAGACTGAGGAGCTTCAAAAGAAAAGCGTCTGGACTTCTTTAAGTTGCTTGAAGACGTTTCACCTCTCATCTGAGAAGCTTCTTCAGTTCTAAGGTCAAATGGTGAAGAGTCCCAGATTTAAGCCCTGTGGGAATTTCCCCCCGAGAGGGGCAAAAGGACCGCCTACTGATCCTCTGCCTAATGACACAAGCCAAGGTGTGAAACTGGGTGTGGGTCACAATCAGCCTTGGGTTTCGGGTGAGCTCATTGTGAAACCTGGCCCCACCTTATCATGCGAATTCCTGAGTTCAGTATGTCTGTGAAGGTTCTCAGTCATCCAGGTCATCGTAGTCAAAGGAGCTTGCAAGCGCATGGCACAACACAGAAGAGCCAC
>NW_005187598.1:813893-818217 GCF_000239375.1 Pundamilia nyererei
TTTTGAGTGCTTCCTTTACATGTGTGTGTTCCTTCTTTTTTCCTTCAGGCTTAGAGGGAACATGTTCTGCCCGGTGGTGTAGGGTCCTAATTACTCCAAGTTTGTGTTCCAGAGGGTGATTGGAGTCAAACAGGAGGTACTGGTCCGTGTGTGTGGGCTTCCGGTAAACTTCGATGTTGAGTTTGCCGTTCTCTTCAATGTGCACCGCGCAGTCCAGGAAAGGCAAACAGTCGTCCTTTGTATCTTCCTGGTCAACTTCATGTTTTTATCTACAGCGTTAATGTGCGCAGTGAAGGATTCCACTTCTTGTGTTTCGATTTTGACCCAGGTGTCGTCTACATATCTGTACCAGTGGCTGGGTACTCTTCCTTTAAAAGAGCCAAGAGACTAACCTATAGTCGATGTCGATATGCACCAGCACACCTGGGCATGTTTCATTACAGTGCTCTATGAGTTGGTATGACCAGGCAGGGGGGAGAACATGTCTCCAAAACGCTGTTGCACTGCTGCAACATCTGCTCTGTGGGCCTGTGTGAGATGGTCATCGCAATGGAGGTCAGGAATGGTGTTGTTTGGCACTTCCAGCCCCAACTCATTGCTCTCCCCTTCACCAGGCCCACCAAAGAAGTGGTTTCAGTCTCTCTCCATGCTTTGAGGAGGTTAAGGTGATATACCTGTGTCTCCTTTCTTGTCTGAACATACCACCTCACAGTCAGCATCCCCCACTCGCTGTGTGACCACAAAGGGTCCTTGCTACTTGGCGAGTTTTCATTCCAACATCAGTGTCAGTAGAAAAAGTTCTCCTGGCTGTTGTGGATGCTGTAGGACATGCTAGCACGTCCCATGCTGAGCTGTTGTGAGGTGGGACCCTGCAGGACTGAAGGGTCGGGATTTACAAAGTGTAAATCTCGAGGCTTAATGACCTTTTTACAAGCACTCACACCTCTTAGGAGTGCAAAGCTACGAGCACAAACAGCAGTGTAGAAAGTTCCAGGCAGCCAAAGTGTGTCTGTCCAACCAATCAGCGAGCTCATTACATCACACTGCGTGGCTAATTTGCATTGCATCAGGGTTTCAGAAATAAAATAGCTAATTCAGTAGTTAATCCAATAGTTAATCCCAAAACTAATCTATTTGCTAATATAATAGCAAATAGATTAGCAAACAGGAAAGGGAAATGGATTTTCAAATTAGGAGTGGAATTGCTTTTTTAAATGTCAGAAATAAATCTTTGATTTTTAAATCCATTTACTTATTTCTGTTTTTTAAATTGTGTTTTAAAAATAAACGATTTTAAAAATCTATTTTTTAAATTTGAAAATTGAAAATGGTTTTTGATATGAGGTTTTATTAATTGATTTGAAGTATTTATTTATGGATTAATACTTTGTTTGGAAATATTGATTTACAAGTAGTGTTTGTATTTTAAATTAAATTATTATTATTATTGTGGTCCTCCATATCAGGACACCCAATGCCTGAGGTTGATGATCAATTTTGTAATCGTATCATTAGATCTGTGGCCATTCTTGACACTCGGGTGAATGGAGGGGTGAGCTTTCAATTGATCACCACCTGGTGGTGAGTTGGATTAGGTGGTGAGGGAGGACAATGAACAGGCCTGCTGCACCCAAAAGTATAGTGGGGTTAGACTGGGAATGCCAGCAGAAGCCCCAGTCCGCTAGATGTTCAACTGTTACCTCTGGCAGAGTTTCTGCAGCTGAGGGAGATTGGGGATTGTTATGATGATTTCTGATATGAGGTTCAGTTCTACGGTAGTGATCGCAGGGTGTGCACAGGTCAAGTGCCACTATGACCCTCCAGAAAATAACGAGGACAGGGGATGATCGTTCAGCTCTTTAATGGCAGATTTAGCGTGGGTGTGGGTGTGTGTGTGGTTCTACAAACTGAATGGAAAAACAGAACACAAATTACAATCAAATTATAGACAACAATAATCACCATATAACATATTACAGCCACATATTTGTCTTATAGGCCCTGCTACTAAGCTGGCGGCCTTTACTTATAGTCTGAACTCTTGTGCCTCACTAACTTATGATGCCAACTAAAGAAGGCAAATACACATAACAAATCACCAACTCAAACCGAACTCAGTTTGGCCTAGGCAAACTTAGCTTAGCTTAGCTTATAGAAAATGTCAGAGGATGTCCAGAGCAATAAAACATACAGGCTATCCTTCTTACACAAGAAATGTCCTGTAACTCACCAGTCTTATGGACGCACACTCTCATTGAACCCAAATAAAATCCCAGTCCAAGCACGAGGTCCAGGTCAGACAGGTCCTGCAACATCTTCTGGAGAACCGATTATTCGTCAAGAGTGAAAAGTGTGAGTTATATGTCTCCACAGTTGCCTTTTTGGGCTACATAATAGAGAAGGGGGACCTTCGTCCAGATCCGGCCAAAGTCAAAGTGGTGGTGGAATGGCCTGAACCACCCAATCGGTGCCAGTTACATACGATTCCTCAGGTTCGCGAACTTCCACAGAAGGTTCATTCGGGATTTCATTAAGGTTGCCTCACCTCTCACCCAATTAACCTCTTCTAAGATTCTCTTCCAGTGGAATGATGCCGCCCAGTCAGCTTTTCAAGAACTCAAGAGGCAATTTGCCTCTGCGCTCATCCTCGTCCAGCCTGACCTCACACTGCAGTTTGTGGTGGAGGTCGATGCCTCTGACTCCAGAGTTGGAGCAGTTCTATCTCTCACCATCTCATCCCTGCAGAACGAAACTACGATGTCGGAGACCAGGAGATACTGGCAATCAAACTCGCTTTGCAGGAGTGGTGGCATTGGCTAGAGGATGCAACTCAACCCTTCGTTGTCTTCAGACCATAAGAACCTAGCCAACCTACAAACTGCCAAAACACTCAACGCTGGACAAGCAAGGTGGGCCCTGTTTTTCACCCGTTTCCAGTTTTCGATCTCTTACAGACCCGGATCTCACAACTTCAAGCCCGACGCCCTATCCCGTCAATACTCTGGTTCAGAGGACAAGACCGACCTCGTTCCCATTTTACCTGCCACCTGCACCGTGGCAGTCATTCCCTGGGAGAAGAGGCGGCAATTCAGGAGGCTCAGAAAATGGAACCCAACACTGGAGGAGGGCCAGCCCAGCGGCTATTTGTTCCCCATACTGTTAGGTCTCAAGTTCTGCATTGGGCCCATATTGCTCGTTTCACCTGCCACCCAAGAGTACACAGAACTATTAGGTTTCTGCAACGCTACTTCCGGTGGCCATCTCTCACTCGGGATGCTCAAGAATAGGTCTCCGCCTGTCCAGTCTGCACCCGGAATAAACCCTCAAGTCAGCCGCCTGCAGGACAACTCTATCCTCTGTCTACACTCTCCAGACCGTGGTCCCATTTCGCACTTGATTTTGTGACTGGGTGTTATGCCACAGTCTAGGGGTACAGGAACTAAACATAAGGGTTAGAAAGGAAGTGACCCCACCCTGGTCTCCGAAACCATACCCAGAAGCCAAATTTTTGAAGAGAAGTGTAGTTTAGTTGTGACTACACTGAAAACTTAACCCCGGGGTGAACAAAGCCCAAAATAACAAACAAAACACGCTAAGCCAGGAAAGGAAGTGCTATCTAAAACCGTAGGTGAAGCAAAAAACAAACAAAAGCCAAATGCTACACCTAAAACCCTAACTGAAATAAACAGAAGAAAACAATACAAGAAAAATTACCGCAGCTCACCCCTTCTGTTTCAGCGCCTATTTACAAGTGAAAACTAATTTACACACTATATACAACCTCTGTAAATCTCAGGAATAATACACACAAAACACAGGGTTTGGAAGCCAGGATCAGATCTGCTCCTGCTGCCAGTTGCTGCCGCTGACAACTGCTGGTGAGGGACCTTTCAAAACAGCCACATGATTAGGGGACCAATCAGCCGCCACCAGCTCTCCAATCAGGAAGGACCTGTAGATTCTTAAAGACAAAGCACGGAAGAAAACAACAGCAGCTACGCTAGCAGCATGCCATGGTTGCTCACACACCCAGTACCCACATAGCAAAATTGGTATGGCCCGGATCTGGCCCACACAATGTGCTTACCCATGACCCACATACCTCAAAGAATGACGGCCCTTTGGTGGCCCAGATCTGATTTGCCAGAGGTGGCCCACACATGGGCCAGTACAAGGCCAGATGCAGACTCTTACTCTGGATGGCATTACCTTGTCCTCCAGTAACACTGTGAGGAACCTTGGAGTCATTTTTGACCAGGACATGTCCTTCAATGCACATATTAAACAAATATGTAAGACTGCTTTCTTCCATTTGTGCAACATA
>NW_005187598.1:820037-821340 GCF_000239375.1 Pundamilia nyererei
AGAGACACTGTACACACAATCACACTCCTCAAGCGTACTCTATACCACAGATCTAGGTACCCTTGCCCCTAGAGGGGAAAACTGCACTCAGACCCAGGTAGTGTTACCCTCTTCCCTGGGGTGGAGAGAAGCAAGTGGCCACTCCCTGGGGCCAGCTCACCCGCTGACCCCAGTAGACACCCCCATACTCTGGACGCCACCAGGGCAAGAGGGCCCAGACCCATCCGGACCGGGACCCAGTTCAGCAGCGCTGCCCGGCCCCCCAGAGCCCAGGATAGCCCACCCGACCCCACCACAGAGAAAACTGCACCCACCCCATCATCCACTCATCTCCCAGACTACACAATATAATAGACACCAAGGTTGAGTTCATCCTTCACCTCTCCTATATCTCTCCCCCACCTGCAGAGTGAGTTCCTGGAGAGAGGAGACCTCCTGCAAAGATGTAACAGCCTCCCCCACCAGTTGAAGAGCCCCTCAGGTGGCTCGATGCACCGGCGGCACCAGGCACCTGGGCTGAGCCCCCATACACCCACCCGCCCACAACCCCGGCGACACACTAACCAGGACCCAAGCCCCCAAGGCCCAGCCAGGGCCCCAGCCCGGAGACAGAGCACCCCCAGAAAATGATAAGTCTTCACATATCTCGCGCCAAAACTTCTGAACTGGCGGACAGAACCAAAGAGCGTGGATATAATTGTCCGGTGAATTGGTTTGGCAGTGTGAGCAGTTGTTGGTAGACATAAAGCCCATCTTGAACATCCGATGACCTGTATCGTGCACTCTATGTAGTATTTTGTATTGAATTAATTGCAGACTGGGATTTCTAATTAGATGAAAGGTTTTTAAGCAAATCTGAGACCAGAAGTTTTGGTCTAAGTTAACTGATAAATCCGCTTCCCATTTTGCAATAGGAAGTGATATTGATTCATCTGTTTCAGAAAGCATTCTGTATATTTTGGATAGTAATTTGGGGGTTTTAAGAGCAAGAAATTGAACCACACTTGGTGGTGTTTGTAGTTCAACTTGAGCCGGTTTAAATTTCTTTTTTACTATGGATTTAATTGGAGTTGATATTCTAAAAATCTTTTCTTGTTGATCCCATATTGTGTAACTAGTCTGTCAAATGAAATAAATTCTGTTCCTTCTAGTACACAGTGGGGCAAAAAAGTATTTAGTCAGCCACCGATTGTGCAAGTTCCCTCACCTAAAATGATGACAGAGGTCAGTAATTTGCACCAGAGGTACACTTCAACTGTGAGAGACAGAATGTGAAAAAAAAATCCATGAATCCACATGGTAG
>NW_005187598.1:823831-834530 GCF_000239375.1 Pundamilia nyererei
TACCTCTGGTGCAAATTACTGACCTCTGTCATCATTTTAAGTGGGGGAACTTGCACAATCGGTGGCTGACTAAATACTTTTTTGCCCCACTGTAGCAATGGCAATAAAACTGAGAATGGTACTGCTGGACTAATATTTTTGTTACTAATTTGTCTCTCATTCATTTTTCTCTTATAATCCAACCAAAACTGATTATCTGTACACTTCCTTTTTCTTGACTAGGTTTAATTATACTCTGTGCTATATATGCTATGTCCTTTTAACTTTACTAAGTAATTTAAAGCAGTTTGGTGTCTTCTGATTTCTAGCAGTTGTTTACCCATTTTAAACTCACAGTGTGGACACTGGTGTAGTTTGAATGGCCCCACATCACAGCCTCAGCGCCTGATACAGAATTTTAATTTAAAGCTATTTAACAATGTTTTAGCTGCTGAACCACAAACCAGAACTGATCTAATGAGACCTTTATATAAAGCCTTTAATGCTGTCCACTCTGCACCCCACTCGCTGCCTTTTAAATATCTTAAAATATTCAAAACCTTTTTCAGTTATTTCCCCAATATGTGTTTTCCATGTAAGCCTTTTATTACACCAGATACCTAAATATAAAAGAAATCAACCTTTTCTGTTTCATTTCCATAGAATTTGAGATTAAACTGCTAATCTACTCTCTTTTATATCAAAATAATCCACTTTGTGTTTGTAACAGAGAACATAAATCCCCATCCCAGAGCCCAATCCTCCTCTTTTGTAGTTCTTGCTGTACTTCAGTCATGATGAACCTTATATTTCTTCCTCTCTTCCAAATGACTCCATCATCTGGAAACAATGAAACTCCCATTGATTATATTATTAAATACCTCATTAATCAATATGGAACATATTATTGGACTAACAATACTTGTGGATTACCATTCTGTACCTCATAACCTGTACTGAACTCTTTTCCTACTCGTTCAAACATTCCTGATCCATTTCTACATTTTCCCTGTCGATCTGATGCAGCTTGACCAGGAGTCTTTCTTTCACATCCTATCATATGTCTTCTCAGTATCTACAAACACAGCTGATACTCTCTCCTTGGGTCGTCTTACTACATGTTGTAGACACAGAGCTGGATCCATCTTGCTTCTTCTTTCCTAAAACCACTATGAGAATATTTGATCTTACCATTAGTTTCTAAGAAATAATCTTTCATTCACTATTTTTTCCATTATTTTCTCCAAATGAGATGTTAAAGTTATCGGCCTGTAACTCTCAGCTAAGCTTGGATCCTTTCCTGGTTTACAGATGGAACAACAACAGCCTTTTCCCACTGATTTTTTTACTTTCACCCCATATTTTGTTAGATAATTTTACTATTCTACTCTTACCAAACTTACCAAGGTTTTCAATCATGCAGTAACTAATTAGATCTGGTGCTGGAGCTGTATTACTTTCTTTAAAGCATTATGTAACTCTGCTATTGAAAACATGACAGTTATCAGTCCTTCATGTTCACCTTTTTCTTGTAGGGCCTCCTTTCCTTTGTGTTTCTGCATTATTTAAACTTTCTATGCTGTGAACTTTGCAAATGTTCCTGCCAATAGTTCGGCTTTACTTTTGTTATCAACTATTTATCTTTCATTATTGGATAACCATACTCTTTCCCGTAGACAGACATATATTTATTAGTTGTCTGGACTCTCTCCAAAGTGTTACAGTATTTCATGCAATATTCCCTCTTACTCCCATTTTAATTATTCTTCTAACTTCTGCCCGTTTCCTTTTAGAGCCTTACATTTTTAACACACATTATTATTATTTTCAGTGTTTTAAATGCTTTATTCCTGGCTTTAATTATGCTTTACATTCTTGTGTCCAACACACAAGAATGTAACACACTAACTTTTCCTTTTTGTTACCTCTTTTCTTTGGGATAGACTTTAAAGTTTAACTGATTAATTGGCTGATCAAAATCAACATCTTTATCATCAAGAGCTAACTCTAGAAATCTAGATTTGGTTTAAACCAATGTTTCTTGTGTACACATGATATCTGGATTTAAATTTAATGAACACATCTATGCCCTGAAGCGCCTGTCCATTTGCAGCTAAGTTCCTGGCGTTCCATTGAAGGATTAACATTAAGGTACAACGTGTGAGTCTGATGAACCTTCTCCATGACTAAGATCCCAGGACAGATCCTTCATATTGGAGAACTGATCTTTTTTGTTTTGGCTCGTTCTGAACCGTTAATGACAAGTTGGACTATTTGGATTCCAGCCTGCTAAGTGCTTTTTCCATCTGGTCCTTGTTCTTTGTACCTCTACATCCTTCCTTCTCGCTGACTATTTTCCTTTCCTTCCTTTTTACAACCCGTTTGTAGTTTTGTAGTCATTTACCAAAACAACAGATGGTGAGTATTTGGCGCTTTCCCCCCCAGTAAATAAACAACACAACAACACAACAAATAAAACAAACAAACAACACACCCACTGTAACCATATTAATTTATTTCCTTGTAAATCCATAATCTAATAAGACATAGTACTTTCCTCAAATGACACAGTGTGTAGTGTCTTATAATCCTTATTAGACTGTCTTTGGTAGCATAAATAAGCAGGTCAACTAGTAGTTACAGTATGTAAAAGCGGTTAAAATACGGGTAATATATAATAAATACTGCGCAGTAAGGATCTGTAAGACATGTCTAAAACCATAACTGTGAATCATTTAACCAATAAAACTTAAAAGTCAAAACATAAATCAGCTATGATCATGTAGCTTAATAATAAAACGTTAGAATTATTGGGCAGTCAAGAACGTAGTGTGATTGTTAGTGTGCAGTAAATGTTTATACACAAATGCATATAGTCATCTTAATAATAAATGTAAGTTAATTTCCATCAGTTATAGTCTTCTGTTCATGCATGAGTCACTCAAACGCACCACTTCCAGTACAAGATACAGATTAAGGAGAATGCCCCAGTTCACCTGAAAAGTTTGGTGCCAGTGCTGCAGAAAGTGCTGGAACTGGGAATGACTAAAGTTTCCAGTAGCTAGTGGTGCATCCCCACTGTTCTGACAAACAGAAAGATTTTTGTATTGATTTCTGGTAAATAAATGCCATTTCTAACTTTCATCCTAGAACTGGTGACGTTTGGATAAAGGATATGTGGACACCACCCAATCATTTCCTGTTCCCACCACTGAGAGGAAGGTGAGAGGTTTTGTAGGCCTGGCTGGATGGTATAGAAACATTTGTGTCCCGATTTGCAGAGAGAGTAAGTTGTGTTGAATGACCTCAGCAAGAAATTGGGTCCTAACAAGGTACACTGAACAGAGGAATGTGAGAGAAGCCATAATCCCCCAGCCTGTTCTCCACAGCCTTGACTTTGACAACAATCATCCTGCAAACAGATGCAGAAGGCGTTTTTTGTTTGCTGCTCAAAGAGGCCACTGGTGCTCTCAGAGCTGCCATGTTTGCTGGTAAACTAAAACTTTGATCAATAAAAATTAACTTGGGCTGTACTGAATTGAGTCTTTGCGATGGGGCGCCATGGCAAAGACGCCTCTCACAGATACATTGTCCAATCTCGATCAAACTTCTCACGCATTGTAACTTCCTGAACACAATTCAATTGTAATATTTGACAATGGCCACAGCGCCACGTAGCGGGGGCAGGAAATGTCACGTATTGCATGTTGGGGTACAGTTTGAAGGTGCGTGCCCCCAACAACCACAAATTTGTCCAGAAAAACATTAAGAAGTTGGACTTGTGTTACACTGTAAACTGTGAGCTTTCATACAAAAGATACACCCCTGGCAGCATGGAGAGCTTTGATGTTTTGCCACGATGAGCCATATTTCTATAACACATAGAAATCTAGTCCAAACTCCACAGGATGACGGTCCTGCCCTGAACACACTGATATGCCCACTCTCAGCAAAATTTAGAGCGCCCCCTACTGGAAACAAGAAATGTCAAGTCAACATGTTGCCACTTAAGAAGCATTACTCCTCCTTCTCTTCTGTAGGGCTAGCTAGATGCTGAAGTACTGCGACTAGAACTTTTAGACATCTGCACTGTAACGGTATCGTGCCCCCCCAAAAACAACACTGGCCCACGTTAACACCCGGCAGCAGCAGCGCTCTCTTCAAATGTTTGAAACCCAAAGTATTACGCCTGGTTTGAAAATGTAAAAAGTACAAAGTACAGATACTTTTGTTAAAATCTAGGATCTAGAAAAACATCAGAAAAATAAATACTCAAGTAGAGACAGCTACCTGAAAATAACGTACCTGCAGTAACGACGTATTTGCACTTCCTTACCTCTCACCTGTATTATAATGCCGTGTATACCACTTCACACAGACTGTCACAATCTGTATGGGGTATGCAGATTGTGTTTGTGAACTGGACCAAAGAGAATCACACACATGTAGAATAATAACCAAACCTAAAGACAGTTAAACAGAAGTATCCATCCATCTTATCCGGACTGGGTCGCGGGGGCAGCAGCCTAAGCACAGAAGCCCAGACCTCCCCAGCCACCTCCTCCAGCCTGTCCGGGGAACACTGAGGCGTTCACCGGCCAGCCGAGAGATAGAATCTCTCCAGCGGGTCCTGGGTCTACCCCGGGCCTCCTGAAAAACCCAAAACACAATAATAATCAGAAGACTCGGGACCATGACAACAAACATGCAAACGTTTGTTTGTTTTTTAATTAAAGTAATTAAAGTGGAGGGGGGAAACGATCGACTTGTATGAATCTAACCTGAATGTCTTTCACGTATTCACTCGTTTGGTAATTTTTTCATGGGGTTTTCGTTACACTAGTCTGAATGCTGGTACAGTAGTGGGGGGTACAGCGGTAGTGGGGTACAGTGGGTAGTACTGCATCTTTTGCGGCTGCACCGAGCAAAGCTGCCTCAGACCGGACAGGGGCAGCATTCCTGGTCAGGACAGCCATGAATGTGATGGGAGGGGCGGACAGAGCAGCAGCAGCAAATCTGGGGTCCAACATCCTCTGTGCTGAAGCTTTTCTGCACCTCTCCTGCTTCTAGACCCTCACGAACCTCAACCCTGTCCACGAATATCTCCAGGTCTTATGCACACAACGACAGGCGGTAAAGCGAAGCTCGGGGGGGCACCGCGTTAGTGACGAAAACCACATTTTGTTTGATTTTTCCCCACTTTGGCCCGGTGCGCCTCAGCAACCAGGAAAATTGCTTGGTGTAGCTGTATCGGAGAGAAGGCTCGAGAGGAGGTGAAACTGCGGGACACGATGACCGAGAAAGACGCATCGTCAGAGAAGATAATCTCAGGTGAGTTAGCTTATCCCGTAGCCTCTACAAACACCTCTGTCGGTACAAGCCGCGGTGCTCTGATAGCAGTTGCGCAGCTGCTTTTCGGTGCAGGCGCCTGTCAGACGCGGAACTCTCTGATATTTGTCCGACGGTGGCACTCCGCGCTTCGGTCTAGTTCTGGCCAAAACGCGTATGCGACACTTTGCTGCAGTGCAGAGAGGCTGTGTGCGCTTTGAAACCCTGCCTGGGATTTCCAAGGGCACTCGTGTTGTGCAGGACCTCGCCCGCGGACTTGCCCCGAGCAGGGACATGTACGAACATGGCGATGTTAAAAGTTCTCGCTTTCTCTGGCTCGTGTTTTCCGACTGAGCTCGGTGTGGCAGGTCGTTACCGCAGACACAGACCAGGTCTGTCCTCCATAACGGTGCGGGGTTTGGTCACGTGGCCCATCCCACCGGAGCTGTGACTCAATGCAGCAAAAAAAGAAGTCTGCACCACATCCTCAGGTACTGCTCATCCCCGCCCAGTCGGCGCTGGTGTGATGGAGCTGGAGTCCTGAGCTGTGGTTCACATCAGCGGCGTGCATAGAGCCTGCTGTGTTAAAGTTGGCATCAGTGGCTTGAAGTCGGTCATTTTATTATTGCTTGCTGAACTAACACAATTGTCAGCAGTTCTGTGTGTCGCACTCCAGATGCACATTTAAGCATACCAAGCAACATTTATCAGAATCAGCGCACTTTATTAATCCCTAAGGACATTATGTGGGTTACAGTTGCTCCACTATAGTAACAGAAATATTTAACAATACAATATGTTACAGATTTACAGACATAAGAAAGACTTTTATTTTGACAGTTTCAACCTGTGGGGTCATCCGGCACCATTTTATGCGATGTACCCCCCACCAGCACTTCTCTACCTACAGCATTTTAATGATTTCTTGTATTATATATGAGCTGAAGTTGTGCTGTTTGTGTTGTGACGAGTTTAAATTAGGCAGAAATTCCAGAGCCTGGCTGGTTAGAGTGTGCAGAAGCTCTTTCCTCACAAAAACAAAAGAAAATGAAAAAGCCTGGGCCGGAGACTTGGCAGCTCTCCAGACTTATGTAACGTCACTGAATGAAAGCCATAGAGACTCCACCCTGATGATGTCTCGCAGGAATCAGAGCTTCATAGAACACTTTGTTTGGCTTGGACTCAGCTAAAAACGACTTCTTGTGAGAGTTAATCTCCTAACTTGTGAGGTAATAAAGTCATATGACCATGTGTTTATCTTCCATCTTCACAGCAACACTTTGGTTGCTGGATGAACTTGAGTAGGAGTTCACACAGTTCCCAAAAAATGGAAAGGTTGCCAAAGATACAAACACTTCTTCATGACTCACTCAGCCATGATAGTCTGCAGCTGAATGATGCCTGATTTGCTGCTCTAGAAGATAGAAGGAAGAAAACAACACTTTGTGGCTGAATCAAAAAGACAACATTAGCCTGCTAAGAACAAAGAGTTTTGGCGTTTCAGTCAGTAGTTTACAGATTGACCTAAAAAGGAAAAGATACTTGGATCAGTCCTGGGAGAAGGCACAAATCCCTTTGGGCTATGATTCAAGGAATATGGCATAAAAAACCTTAAACATGTGGCACTACCTGCTGTGGTGGGCCACATGTTTAAGGTTTATTATATTATTAGGTTTATTTATGATGTTGTTCCCGCTGTTTGTAGCACTTTCAGTTTCAGGAGCTAAATTAGGCACAAATCGGAGCTTCTATCTGTTGGTAATGTTCTCGTGACATCACACCCAGGCACGTCTGGCATACTAACTACAATTTTACTTCCCTAAACAGTATAGACCGTGTACTTTAAAGACAGAGTTGAACATTTTCAGAAATATGTTTTTGCATATGAAGGTAAGTCTGGATTATCTGCCTTCATATCACCCTAGCGGCAATTCCAGGCCTCGAGGGCCGGTGTCCTGCAGGTTTTAGATCTCACCTTGGGTCAGCACACCTGATTAGTGATTAGTGATGATTAGTTCGTTACCAGGCCTCTGCAGAACTGCAGGACATGTTGGCTGTATCCCAATTCAGGGTCTGCAGCCTTAAAGCACGCAGCCTCAACGGTCCACAAGGGCCGCGTACTTAAAGACTGCTAAGGCCGGAAGTGCGAGGCTTGTGAAATGGGCGGTCTAGCCTCCGTTGCACTGCCCAGGTTGCCCAGCAACCATGATACTAACAGCTGGAAACGTGTCATACAGCTTTGTTTGACAGAAATGAAGGAGAAAATCTTTTGTTCATTTGTTTGTTTCTACATGAGCTTTGATCATTCTCTGTAAGATTAAGATCAGCTATTGAACGGCGTATATTTTAAAGTAAAGACTTTAAAACCAAGTTAGTACAAACGTCACTAATGTCACATGACTTTGCCGACATGTGGCCAACAGTAATGTTTAATGTTCTTCGTTATTAAACATTTGCACATAAATAAGTGACGTCATATTCAGTGCTTAAAGTTTACTCTTCGGCCGCACCTCATCCACCGTTTTTTTTCGGCAAAATTATCCACACCCACCGCCGCGCTATGCATTCTGGGATATGTTGGGCCACGAAGTCTACACCGCCACATCCTTAAAATTCAGGGAAATGAAGGACGCATTTGAGGGCCGCATTTCGAGCAGCCTTCAAATTGGGACAGCCTTCGGCGCGTCGCTGTGATGTAATCGGCCTTAAAATGCGGCCTTTAAGGCTGCAGAGCCTGGATTGGGACACAGCCGTTGAGGAGCTAATTTAGCCATTTGAATCAGCTGTGTTGGTTCAAGGACACATCTAAAACCTGCAGGGACACCGGCCCTCGAGGCCTGGAGTTGCCCACCCCTTCCCTGGCCTTAGGATCCTCTGCTGTCACACCAACCCTCCGCATTTCCTTTTCCTCCTCCCCTCTCTCGTCCTTTGTCTTTGGCTAAAAGTAGCACAGTTTCCACCGTGGTGGTCATCGTTGACCCAGGCCTTGACTGATCCAGTGTGGAAATTGTTAAGGTTCAAAGTTTGAGGAGGGATACAAGAGGTGATCGAAGAATAACCACACTGATCCGGCCGGGTGAAGTCAAACGATGATTTTAATGAATACACACGCGTGGGAAGACAACTCTGTACGCAGACAGCAATTGATCTTCCACTTAATCAAAGCATAAACAGATGTTTATAGCATCAGGGTTTGATTTACTGACGCCCCCTCATGCGTCACAGATACATTTTATACATAGATCAGATCAACACCACAATGACTTTTCACCCAATTTGAAAGAACATCATTTTCTATTTTCATGGCTGGCCCTTCCTGTCCACCTTTCAATTCTCGTCTTGTTCCTCTTCTTGCCGAGACAATGAGGACCGGTTCCTCTTCTACCGAGATAATTTTGCAGTTAGAACCAGACATGACCTAGCCTCTCTCCTATAAATAATTCTACCTCATGTGTGTGTGTGTGTTGACCTCACATGCTCCTTGTGTCGCCTCTTCACCTACTAACTGTCTCTTGCCCTTAAACGCTCTTTCTCAATTCGCCTGTTGTACACCTGACCTTTCACCAGGACAGAGGCTCACTGAGACTATGTGTATGTCTTCTTACTAAATAAATGTTTTAAATGTTTTAACCAAGAACCTCTACTAAAAGCTTAATATGAAAATATGAAGCATATAAAAGATATTAAAATAACCTGATATAAATGTACTGTAAGCCTGTATTGCAATTCCTTCTATGTTCTAGTTTTATTCAACATGTATCACCTGGACAGTCGCGCCTGGTGAAGCTTCAAACCTTTAAAGAACCTGAACATCAACTCAAATAAGCACAGATATGCAATATGTATAAAATAGTTATACCTGCACCTGAAATACAAAGTTAACATGATAACTGTATGCATAACATCTTAAGGCCTTCTTAAAGCTATCTGTTACATTATTAAAGCGACGATCATACTGCAGATTATGTCATGCGGGTAAAATA
This sequence comes from Pundamilia nyererei, assembly GCF_000239375.1. Taxonomy (NCBI): domain Eukaryota; kingdom Metazoa; phylum Chordata; class Actinopteri; order Cichliformes; family Cichlidae; genus Pundamilia; species Pundamilia nyererei. The sequence continues at coordinate 833,122 of NW_005187598.1, forward strand.
CTTTTTGTTCATCCCCACAAAATGTTAGCGATTATCAGTATGTTTGATTTGTCAGAGATGCTGGATGCCCTTCCTGGTACAACCCATGCTGGGTTTAGGAGCAATACTAAAAGTACGCTGACTTGTGGCTCCCTCATTATATTGGGGTGGGGTCTTGGATCTATATACTAGACCAAAAACAACTTGCTAATGGGCAGCCTACCACTGGCTTGGACTCACTGTGCGAATTAATAAACAGGGGTTTCTGCCATGGCGGCTCGTATGCCTGTGTGCTGCTGAGGCCATGGAAGGCTGGCTGAGGTAACGCTGTGCAGTTATTACACACATCTGTACATGGAAGTTCAGCTTGACCGTGTTTCTGTCAGTCTGCAGCACCATCTTTACAAAACAACTGTCTGATACATTGAATGACCATATATACATTTTTCCCCCTGTGGGCCTTTTGGTATTTCAGCAGTTTTCTGAGCTCTGTGCTGTGGGGGTCACTGTGGGCTGTTTGTTATGACAGTGAGGATAACGAGTGGGGATAGCTGGGTCCTGGAGAGAGAGAAGCACCTCACACATGTAGACCTACCCAGCTTTACACAATGTTAAACTGCACATATCAGCTTTATTGCTGCTGATTACATCGTAGGCTTAACAAAGCTTCACAGCAGAATCAGCAGTTAGACAGGACGATAAAGGAAACTCACTCACGCCAGATAAGAAGTGCTGGGATAACTGGTGTTGCCATTTATGCTGTTCTCTGTCTGGTGGCTGCATCAGGCATGTTTCTGCAGATGTAGGCAGTTGTAGAGTTGGATGTGTTTCACGTGTGTAGTTGATGAACGTGTCTCTGTTTTAAATTAGTGTCGAGTTTAAAGGAGCTGCTGGTTGAACAACATTAACAGTTTTCTGTCTGGGATTTAGATGCACATACTTCTAATATATCACTGAATGAAGTGTCCACCAGCACAATGGAATCCCATAATGCACTGCAACACTGTAACAGTATTTTACATCTTGAAGGAACATTATTAGTCATCAGACGGTGACTTTTACACAGACACACACACACACACACAGAGACACACGCACAGACACGCACACACAGACACACAGAGACACACACAGACACACAGAGACACACACACACACAAACACACAGAGACACACACACAGACACACACACACATACACAGAGACACAGACACACAGAGACACACACACACACACACACACACACACACACACACACACACACACACACACAGAGACACACACACACAGACACACACAGACACATAGCTTGTTTCCTCTCCTGCATCTGCGATCTCATTTTTCAAAACTAATAATAACAATAACAACAATAAAAATAATAACAATAACAACAATAACAATAATAACAATAACAATAATAACAATAATAA
>NW_005187598.1:835688-846285 GCF_000239375.1 Pundamilia nyererei
GATAGGACTCCTTCTTCAGCCTGGTGGCTCCCTTCACCTCTGGTGTCCACCATTTGGTTCGGGGATTACCACCACGGCAGGCACCAACCACTATTATTGTTATTATTATAACAATAATAATAATAACAATAACAATAATATCAATAACAATAATAATAACCATAACAATAATAATAATAACAATAATAATAATGACAGCGTTAACAGAAAGTTCTGGCCTAGATGAACAGATTTCTCCACAATGATGCTTCATTTGTGACAAGTGTTCCCACGCCTCATCACTTCTATTTGGAAGTGTCTGAAAAAGGTGCAGTGTATGTGTGAAACGTTTGTATCATCTGAATGTGATGAAGGGAGTTACTAATCCAGGGCCTGTGTTATTCATAGCAGTACAAACAGTGAGACTGTCATCGTCAGCACTGAGCACACCCAAACCTTCAGCTGTCAGTCAGGAGTTAGCAAACACAGGCCTGTTAATATCTTCATACAGTGACCACGATACCAGTCGAGCACAGCTGACCTTTTTATTCAAGTCAGTTCTGTTTATTTAGCGCTAAATCACAACAACAGTCACCTCAAGGTGGTTTATATTGTAAGGTAAAGACCTACAACAATACGGAGAAAACCCCCCAAAATCAGACGACCCCCAAATGAACAAGCGCTTTGTGGACACTGGAAAGGATGAACACATAAAGAAGCAAACCCCACATAACCAGTCGCTCCAGATATTTTTGCCACCATCCCTCAGGTGACGTTACACGGCTTCAACATGGAGGCGTGGTCCTGTGGATCTTATAATCAAACAAGGTTATTATAGTTAACGAAAACTAAAGTAAAAGCCAAAATTAGATGTGAAACAGCGTTTTAGTTAACTAAAATCAAAGTGATGTGATTTTGAAGCACTGGCTTTGATGGACATGTTACCAGACTGGGAGTCAGCTGCTTTGAAACAGTTTTGTGTTTTTATTGTAATACCTATATTTTTCCTAAATCTGCCCCGAGGCATTTGCCATCCATACAATAATAATTACAAGGACTAATATCAACACTGAAACTATTAAAGCTGAACTAAAAAAAGAAAACTGACTCTGGAAACAAATTGAAACTAAGAACAAATCCAGAAGAACAAAGTAGGAACAGACTGCATCACACACATGCATCGGGGTGTTGTGGGTATCATGCCCAAGGTTACTTTGACATGTAGGTGTGGAGAGCCAGGGGTCAGATGGCCCTACAACCTGAGCCACACCTTAAGATACAAACACAAAACTATATTCACTCTCACATGGAGAAAATCACTTATCTTCCTTAAAAGCATTTGGTCCTCAGCAGGAGCTACTGCTTGTGGAAAACATTGTCAGAAACACTTTGCACATTTCTTTCTCATGTTTAACTGTCAACTATAACTAGGTGTTCACTCAGTTATATGTCATTATAAGCTTTCAGAGCCAGTGTGTTACCTGCACTAGGCCAATGCAGGCCACACCCCATGGAGAAAGGATGTAGCGGTGATACTTAGCCCCTTCTACTTACGATTAGAAGGGGCTTTGTGGAACTTAACCTCAAAATACATATGAAGACATTTGTTAATCAATCACCGCCCTACCTGAGCAAAACACCAAAAAGAGGTAGAAGAAGAATCATCCCACTCCCATAAAGATGTGCCGTGGAATGCTGGAGAGTAAATGGGAGCCAGAGGCTGTTTCCAGGATTCATTCTCTGACATAATCCATGTGTTGAGGGAGGCGCTGATCTGCAGCGGAGCGGGTCACAGGATGGGGGAGGGGCTTCTGTCAGGCAATCAGATAGTAAGTTTTCTGGAGGGAGTGCGGAAACAGCTCATTTGGAAACAAAACATTGTTAGGACGTCTGCGTTGTGCCGTATTCCTACACGACTCTTAACATTCTGCTGTCTTCTTTTGCACTGCCCAGTCAAACAGCATGATTCTACAAACTATACAACATTAAATGCACAGTTTCATGTGTTGTTTCATATCCTGTTGATGTCTAAAAGTCATCAGTTTGTTAGTTCTTATACCGCGCTTTTCTACTCTCCCTGAGCACTCACAGCACTTTGTACAACATGCCTCATTCACACAGGCACCTTTTTCTCGTCTGTCTAATATTCACACTCCAATCAGAGAGCTGTTTGGGTCAGTGTCTTGCTCAACGATATTTGGAGACTAGAGCAGCCAGAGATTGAACCACCAACCTTACTAATAGTAATACTTCACTATTATGTTTTAATAGTAGAAAACCTCTAAGAAAAACCAGTTTGAAGTGTCATGTGTAGTAAATGCTAGTTTCAGCTGGTGACTATAATGAACATTGTGTATTTAACAGTCAGTGAGCACTGTGGCAGAGACCACTGCCATCAGACGAGAAAAGTTTCATGACATCTTCTTAACAAAAACATCAGAACAGAGTTGTGTGTTGATACACACTACCAGTCAAAAGTTTTACAACACCTCATTTTTTCCAGTTTTTTATTGAAAATTACTCGGTTTAATGTCTCATTGCACTCTGAAATGAAAGCATGGTACAAATAAGCAACTGGAGTTAAAAAATAAATCATGGAATTAGTTTATAGACCAAAATGCTTTGCTTTCACTCTTCTGTCCAGTTCATCCCAAACCAGCTCGATGGGGTTTTAGTCTGGAGCCTGTGTTGGACACTCCGTGTTTCCAAACTTACAGTCTTGTTCTTTTTTCCTGAGGTGGTTCTGGCACAGCTTGGACTCATGTTTTGGGTCATTATCTTGCTGTAGGATAAACACCTGACCAACTAGGTGCATACCAGAGGGTCCTGCATGGAGCTGCAGAGTGCTGTGGTTCTGGTTCAGGGAGCGTCTCTGTACGAGTCACCGACCCTGGATCCAGCAAACAGCCCCAGACCGTCACACTTCCTCCTCCATGTTTGACAGTTGATGCCAAACACTGTGGACCCATCCTTACACCTACTCCACGGTGTACAAATGAATCGATGAACTGAAGATTTCAAATTTTGATTCATCAGTCCATAATACCTTCTTCCAGTCTTCAGTGGTCCAATGTTTCATGGCCCAGACAAGCCTCTTTGTCTTGTTCTGTCTTACCAATGGCTTTCTTGCTGCAGCTCGTCCTGTCAAACCTGCAGCTTCTCTTCACAGCTGAAACTGAGACTTGCTTACTACAAGCACTACTAAGCTGCTTGAAGCTGTTGTCCTGTGAGCCGCCTATCACTGATTCAGTTGTGTCTTAGGGTCTGCCAGACCTCTTCCTGCCAGAGTTCGTTTCTGAGTGCCTGTACTCACTGACACCTTGACTTTCTTTGCAGTCTCTCTGTAGGACAGACCGACATTTATAAGTGTTATGATGGTCTGTCTCTCTTGTTAATCGCCTTTTTCTCACCACTTCTGTACCAAAACACTACTTTCTGCAGTACAGTACTGTTCAGCTGATGCTCATGAGGGTCTGGTACCACACTGCTATATGCAGACAGAGGGGGAAGTAATCCAGAAAAGTTGGACCAGCTGTAGGAATTAGTAGCACCAGCTTACAAGACTTGATCAACCTCCATTGCTGCAGAACAGCTTTAAACTGTTAACTCATGTTGTCCCTGAAAAACGTCTTTTGTATAATTCTGAAATGTAAATAGTTTTTCAGTTTTGGGTAACCTTACCTGTTTTTTTAACCTCTGGCAGTTCACCACTTACCTTTGGACCATTTCAAGATGTTGATTGGACCTGAACAACTTGAATTGCAATAAACAGCTGGAAGAACTGGGCTGTTCTGAAGCTTTTGACAGGTTGTGTATATATAAACTGTAAAATAACAAGTTTTGTAAATTGTTTTGTAAATTTTAGAACAGAACATTTAATTGTCAGTATATATATGCTGCATCAGAAAATAATCTTTACACTTGCAGCTACTGTTCATGTTCATACTATAACAAGTTTTTTAGAACTATACAGGCTATACTTTAGACTGATCAGTCGTTTATGCTAACCATTTAGCACACAGGTATCAGATGTTTATGCTGCCCCGGGTTCTAGTCTGTTACTTACAAAGCCGTGGACTGTTGGATACATTTAACATGTTGTGTTGTACTAAGCTATTGTTATTGTTACAGAATCCGTGGATGTCGGTTTATGTGTTTTCTTGGTTCTGTAGTACAGCAGAGCACCAACAAATACTGTCAGCTTTACCCTAACCCTACTCTAGGTTACAGCCATCGTGAATCTGTCCCACAAATGTGAAGCCTCGTTGCCTAGTTATGAATATTTCCTCAGTCTTAAATAATTCATGCTGTGTTTCAATATGCACACATTCCAGGAAATGCAGGGCTGCAGAATCTAAAAACATGCATGTGATACAGTAAGAGAAGTCCAGACATGCTAACTATGAACAGGCTCCTGTTAATGCAGGTTTGATGGAGTCAAAAATAACTCCAGGTAATGATGATATCAGCGCTCTATTTTTATCTAACCTGGGTGTAGGGAGTTATCTTCAGTGCTCAGCCCATATCTGAGTGCAGCTTTTGTTGATGTCAGTTCTTCCATTACAGACAGGCAGGAAGGAAAGCCATTGTTCTGCAGAGAGTTTGAAGGCATTTCCTTAGTGTGACCTCTTCAGGAGGCTGCGTTCTTTCTGTCTGCCATCTTTCTACGTCGTTACTTATAGAAGTCTTTATTTTAGTGTACAACAAATTGGGTCTTTCAAATCTAAATATTACACTAAAGGTTATGATGTCTGTGGCTACTTTAAGTTTTATCGTGAATCGAGTTTGAAGTACTTGGTGTAAGAAAAGAAATGTAAAGGGTAGCTGGCAGTCTCTAATCATATTACTGTGACCACTGAGCAGGTGGTGCTAAAGTTCCTGGTAAAAAGAATTCAGATCCAAATGTTATTGGACATCACCCGAAAACTTAAATGCTAATATAAAAATGTGAAAGGCTAAGAGGGGCTAAGGCCAGGAGCGCTTAGGAAGCAAGTGGGTGGATATGAGGATTTGCTGCAGACACAGACCTACACGACACCGCTGCCTCAGAGGGTGCTTTTGGTCCGGTGGTATGAGCCATTTCAGTTAGACGTGTTGGTGCCAGCCCTACTAAACATGATTGCCGATGCAGTGTAAAGGGTCATCATGCCAAACGCAGTGGTACAGGGATGCACTTTTTCCTGTTCAGGTGTGATAGTATAGCCATAGTACTGATCCAATACTAGTGTGATTCCTCAGTATGAAGAAGGCCTCAGACTGCCTGTGTTATGGCTGTTTTGGTACCATTGTCATGTCACAGGGGTTGTATTGAAAAGATAAAAAGTATGTTGTACAGCTCTCTCTCCATGCCCTTTCATATAATATGGCTTCTTGAAAAAGACCTTCAATGTCAGCTTTGACTTTGTGCTCTAATAATGAAGGTTGTCCAGAGAGGTGGGCCACAGAGAGACTGGAAGTCCTGCAGCTTCCCCTGTCATCACATCTGAGAGGCTTAAAGGCTCTAAAACAGAGTCGTTAAAAAGATTAGTGTCGGACATCTGTGTGTGTGTGTGTGTGTGTGTGTGTGTGTGTGTGGACGCGATCCAGCTTTGGCAGATTGTGTGTGACTGCAGAAATCACGTTTCATGTGTGAGTTTGCTCATAGTTAATTATGCATAATACTGATCAGAATATAATCAGGTATGTTACAAATAATTACGCTTAACCCATTTAATAAATGAGAACATATGATCTGTGAAATCATTCTAACAGCCTCTCTGGAGCCTTTATAGAAACAACCTTGGAAGCTGTGTGTGTGTGGGTGTGTGTGTGTGTGTGTGGGTGTGGGTGTGTGCGCACGCATGTCTGTGTGTGTGACTTTTAAAGTGTATGATTTAAGAAAAGGAAGCTGTATTGGCTTTACTGCAACTGACAAACACGGGGGAATACTTTATTTTACATTTTAAAAGTAGGGGGGGCGTGGTCTGCGGTGCAGGGAGGGCGGACGCACCTGCACGGCATCCTTAATCACGCCCACCGAGTTAAAAAACACGGGGACTCAGGGGTCGGTGTGTTGTTAAAATGAATCTTAATGTGAAAAGGTGCTAAAGACACAACCAAATGAAACATGAAGTGAATTATATCCATGTGGTTGAATGTTCAGATGATTTTTCTTCTCACCTTTGTTGTGTTAGATTATAGATTTAATAAGATGGGTGCAGCGTCAGGCCTGGACCTGCTCCAGCCTTTGTCCTTCAAAGGACAAGAGAATAATCAGCATTAGCTCAGAGTAGGTTAATTACATCAGTGTAGTTCCATTCATTTGGCGTTTGCTTTATTAATCTGCTTTATTAAATATCCTTTAATTAAAGTGTAAACTGGGCAGCACGGTGGTTAGCACTGTTGCTGCACAACAAAAAGGTCCTGAGTTCAATTCCACCATCAGGCCGGGTCTTTCTGTGTGGAGTTTGCATGTTCTCCCCGTGTTTGCGTGGGTTCCCTCCGGTACTCCGGCTTCCTCCCACCGTCCAGAGACATGCAGTTTGTGGGGATAGGTTAATTGGATAATCCAAATTGCCACTAGGTGTGAATGTGAGTGTGAATGGTTGTCTGTCCCTGTGTGTTGGCCCTGAGACAGACTGGCGACCTGTCCAGGGTGTACCCCGCCTCTCGCCCAATGACAGCTGGGATAGGCTCCAGCGCCCCCGCGACCCTGAAAAGGAGAAGTGGAAGCAGCTGGATGGATGTATAAAGTGTAAATTGTGGAGGAAAGAGAGGAAACAGCAGAAGATATTCATAGGCTATCAAATCAAATATCGTTAACTTGCATTTCATTTACAAAAAAGGGAACAGTTTCTTTTTCGTCATAGTTTCATTTTAGTACAGCAAAGAACTGTACATCAAAGTTATTTATTGACCTCGCCGTCAGACTCATCCGGGCCTTGTTTTTGGCACAAAAGCCACATTTCTCACTGATGCAGGAGAAGCATTAAAATCTATGTGAATGTGACCCCTGAGCAGTGTAGTAACACTGTGTGAAAGAGAATTTCTCCATGCCAGTAAACAAGCCGAACAAAAAGCACAGTGACACAAATGCAAGAATCACTCGTTTCCACTTCTGCCAACTAGAGCTTATGTTCTAAGTGTTCCTTAGATGAGACAAAAATGGGAAAAGAAACAGAAAGAGGAGCGTGAGTGTGAACCAAACAGATTAGTTTGTTAAGTAAATTAGTGATGAGATGTTTAAAACGGGCAGGAACTAAACTCAGGGAGCTGTGAGGGGTGGAGACATGCTGCTAAGAGAAGATGGGAGCTGAAATCTCATGTTGCTCGTTTCATCTTTCCCATTAATAATGATGTCATGTAGTGTGACTCAAGATCATCGCGGGAGAAGAGTTTAAGGAGATATTCACTCTCATGTTCATCATCTTATTTACTGAGTGATAGAGAAATATATTACAAGCTGAGAGGAAGGACCTCATAATGCCTTTGTTATGAGCTGCTTCATGGACTGATTCTTATATGGCACTTTTCTGCTCGACCTGATCCCTCACAGCACTTTGTACAACCTGCCCCATTCACCCAGTCACACAGGCACTTTCTGCTGATGGGCCACGCCCAGTCACGAAGCACAACTACAGTCTTTCACAGTCGTTCTGCTTCAAAGCCACACGGTCAATTATTTAATGGCGGTGAGCAGAAAGGGAGAAGGGACGACTAGGACCTCAACGCTATAACGTCATTATCAGATGAAGATGCAAAATTCAAAAGAGGAGACAACGTAGAGGTAACAGTGCACATGAATATAGTGATTAAAACTAAGTTAGAACTTGTTACTTTTAAAGTGCTGGACTAACCTTTTATACTAATGAGGATCTTTAATACTGTTTTTACCTTTACTGTTGTACAAAGGGTTCAGAAGGGAGTGATTTTACTTGAAGGATATTTATTAAAGTAATTTAACAAATTTAGCAACAGCAGGACCAAATAATTCAAGATTCAAAGTGTTTATTGTCATGTGCACAAAGAAATCATTTCTCTGTACAATGAAAGTCTTTCTCTGCTGTCCACACATTAATATGTGCAAACAGAACTAGAACAGGTAAAATACAAATAGTATAAATAAATAAATGGAGACAAAAATTGAAGTGTTAAATAGATGTGTGTGCAAAAGAGCTATGAGCTCAATATGCTGGTTTAATATGTGAGATGACCTGATGTGCAAAAATTATTATTACTGTTAAAATAGGTCAGCTGTTCAAGAGTCTGACAGCAGTGAGGAGGAAGGAGTTGTTGAGTCGGGACGTTCTGGATTTCACACTGTGTGGGGGTGTGTGGGGGTCTTTGAGGGTTTGTATTTTGGTTTGAGTCCACCTTGTTAGTTTAAAGTTGAGTCCTTGTCCTTAGGTGGTTATGGTTTTGGTTGTCGGATCGTGTCTTTGCTCCTGTATCTTCCTCTGTGTTTCTGTGTTCATATAGCTCTGAGTTCCTGTACCTTGCTATCTCTCTCCCTCCTCTCTGCATCTCTGTGTTCTTCCTGTGTTACGTTTAAGGTCCGCGTCTTGGGTCAGTATTTTCAGTTCTGTGTCCTTCCTGTCTCTTTATGCGTACTTGTCCTCAGCTGTGCTCCCCGTGTGTTCCCACTTCCTTCATTACCTTCTGTGTATTTATGTCAGAATCTCCCTCTGTTCTGTGTGGCTTCGTCCCTCAGTGTTGTGGGCATTTCCCTGTGGTTTCCCCGCCTCCTTGTGAGTTAGTTTTAGTTCTTCCCAGTGTACTTTCGTATCGTCTTTGCCTTTCTGTTAATAAAGTCGTGTTTTGAGTTTGGCCTCCCGTTTACTAGTCCAGCATTCGACCTCCTCGGCTGTAATTGGTCCAGCCCAGAGTCGATCATGACCAACTGGCCAATCCAACACCTTTCATTATTTATACCCTTCCAAAAAAAAATCGATCGGCCCATTAAAAACAAAAAATCGCCAGCGGCCCACCAGGCAAATGCCCGGTATGCCCGATGGCCAGTCCAGCTATGACAGTGTGGGTCTGCAGGGTGTAGAGGATGGGACATATAGTCACAAAATAATGATTAAATCACCTAAGTGTAGTTATCTAATTAACTTACTCTGAGCTGATACAGTAGTTAGTGAGCCAACATAATCCCTCTCAATCCAGTTATATCGAAATATTTACTTCTTTAAAACTTTATCACTCACAGTTTACTCAATACAACCACACACACACACACACACACACAAACACACACACACACACACACACACACACACACACACACACACACACACACACAACATTTGAGAAAAGGAACATCATATCAACAGTGAAATGTGGTTGGTGTTATCTTTGGCTAATATTTAAAAGGAGCGCGTATGTAGGAGCGCGTATGTAGGAGCGTCTACGTAGGAGCGCGTATGTAGGAGCGCGTATGTAGGAGCGTCTACGTAGAAGCGCGTACGTAGGAGCGCGTACGTAGGAGCATGCAGTGGCTGTAATTGCTGAAAGGCTGTTCTGGCACGACCAGGACAACTGTGCGTGGGGGTCTCTGCTTAGCTTCTATGAATGTGTGCGCAGATGGTAGAAGAAACAGCACATTCTCTCCTCATGCTCATTTTGTTCTTGCCCCTGATGAATGTGGCTCTTTGATAGCTGATGTGTTTTGTGTTTGTGCCCTCTGGTTTGCTTCAGTGAATTTAATGAGGTCCCCCTTCTGCTATTGTAATGGCTGCCAATCTTTGTGTGTGTCTCATCTTTGCATTTTCATATGCTGCTATTTTCTATCAAGAATCTTCTGTTTCTGTTTAGTGCGAACTTTGATTTGTTTTTGAGTTTATGACAGTGAAAAGTGAACTAACACACATAATAGGGTCAGGTTACATTGTTGGTAAGATTGGCTGTCGAGTAAGAAATAAAGGCTCTCTAATTTCTTTATGGTATGTAGTATGGTGGAGAGATGGAACCACAAATCCAGAAAAAATGCATTTCATGAAAGTTATAAATGATTTTATAAGTATTTGAATTCCAAGTGTAACACTCATGTGCGTGTTTCAAATACTCCCAGATCAGAACAAGAGTATGTCACCCAAATTTGACACCGAAGAGCTCACAGATTTGGACCAGTAGGTTCGGCTACGTACAGGAGAGGCGAACTGAATGAGACTCAGACAACCGTGAGTTTTGAAAAATAGCGGGAAATTGTATTTTTCTTTTCAATTAGAAATAACAGGACATTATGACAAACACACAAAACACTTACAAATGAAATTATTCCCTTTCGGTACCGGTACTCTCTTAATAATACCTTTTGGCAAAATCACAGTGATCACTCGATGAAAACAAAAAAAGAAATCTTACCTGGGTGCACCCTTTCTAGAGGTACAGTTCACATCCAACAATGAACCACAATGTCAATCATCAGCATATAAATGTTAACACTTATTTGCATTTTCACAGACTTCGTTTACAAATAGCAACAGTTAATCAGCTGGAGGGTTATTTCTGACCGCTCACACTCACTTTTGTCCACATTCATGGAATGTACAGAGTCCGTAAAACGTGTCCTTAAAACCACCCGCCCGTGAGTCCAGGGGGATGTGTGTGAAAAAGGGGGACTACGAGTACAAAATGG
>NW_005187598.1:847012-848403 GCF_000239375.1 Pundamilia nyererei
GCCTGTACCACGTTTCAGCAGCTCATTGGCCTAGAGTAACACGTGTCTAAACCAGAGCAGTTAACTCCTTAACTGCTGCACCTATGGTTTATTCATTACAAATGAAGTGTGCTGCTTAGATTAATGATTCTTTTATTCTGGTGTATTCTAGTTAAGCCATACTCAAATATGGGTTACACAAGCAAAACACAACTTGGCACATGGTGGAGAAACCCTTGCTGGTTAGCACAGTGGTAAGATGTTTCTTTTGTGCAGTGATCTGAGGAGAGGAGGAGAATGCTTTAAAATCAAAGTACAGAGGCAGGCCTAGTGGACGTCTGGAGCTCTGTTTCCTGAGAGAAGGGATTTCATGTTTTACTCAAGTAGACGCGGATCCTATAGAATCCACTTATTTTTCAGCTCAAATTCAGAGCTGTATAGAATTGGAAATATAGAGACACTCCCAATAACATTATAAGATCACTCCCTACTCCTCTGGAACAAAGAACACAAAGGACCAATCAGAGCAGTGGAGATAATATGCATCCACTTTAAATGATAAGGACTTCACTTCTTTGTAGCCTCATTCAGCATTGTTTACTGCCACGTATTCAACATACATGTCTGTAAACAACACTCCAGAAATGTCTCCCCTTATAATTTGGGATTGTGCAAAAACATACCTTCAAGAACGAATGATAGCGTATACAAGCCAAACAAAAAGAATTGGAGAACAATTTCGCTAGCATCTTTCGCTACTCAGGTTAAACATGATATATGAGTCACTTAGATAACTTAAAAATGTTGTTGTTTGGCTTTTTTCAGTGTTTTATTTGTTCCTGAGTAAATCGGTTTGGCTGAGATTAAAGTTATAGTTTTTACACAGCTGAATAAACGTCATAAACAGCTGGGCTCAACAAATATTCTGAAGGAACTGAGTACAGCACATAGAGAACTCAATAACTTATCCGGTCTGTAACTCATTAACCGTTTCTGGGTCCAAAACTCCGTCCGCTTTAGGTCCCAAAGTCAAACCAACACTGCAGCATCACTGAGAGTTAAACTGTCTAAATTCTTTCATCTTTAATAAAATGGTCAGCGTTGCTTCTTTACCAGGTGTAACAATTAAGTTTAACATCCAGGCATCCATGAAAACAGGATTTATTACATTTTTATATTATATAAATATTATATTAATAAATATTATATAATTATTAATATCTAATATTACTCTTATTGTTGTTTCTGGGTCACAAAATAAATGTTTAACATATTTTCAGGGAGAATGTAGCTGTGTAAACCTCAAAAATCTGCTCAGTTTATCAAGACACCACATATTTTCAAAAGCGCTCCGACGTTTTCGGAGACGTCTGTTACCCACTAGCTCGATAGCTAGCCGGGGGCAAGGCTCA
>NW_005187598.1:850003-853848 GCF_000239375.1 Pundamilia nyererei
CTCGGCTCTCACTCACTGTAACGCCCTCGGCTCTCACTCACTGTAACGCCCTCATGAGTGTAACACCGAGTGTGTTACTCACTGTAACGCACTCATGAGTGTAACACCGAGTGTGTCACTCAGCTCCTCACTCACTGCAACGCACTGGGATCTCACTCACTGCAACGCACTGGGATCTCACTCACTGTAACGCCCTCGGATCTCACTCACTGTAACGCCCTCGGCTCTCACTGGAGAGGCCAGTTGTAGTGCTGGGTGTCATCACTGATTTCTAGAACTTATTCAGTTCGGAGTAACAAGATTTCGATTTGATTGAATTCAATTCAGTTTTGACTCAGACAGGCAGAAATATTACATTTATCTTGGATACGTACTGCTGAAAGAAGCTTGTAAATTCTAAATATTTAATTCCATTTTTTTTTTACTGTTTCTCTGCAATTACAAACTCGGTGTAAACTATCTTGGTATAAAACAAAGCTGACACTGTGAGACTTCATCAGAGGTGTGAGCATCACAGCAGATGCCTTTGTGTCAAAGTAACTGAGGCTAAAACAGAAAAACATGATGGCCTGGCTTTTTATAGCAGGTAAAATACCATGAATCAATATGTGAACATTACCTGATGCTGCTGAAGTGAAGGAGAGCAAAGTTACAGAGGTTTGATTTGAGACACTGATAAGCAATCATTTGTAAAAGTCTTTGCTGTTAAACAGCAGAAATCAGACTTTCTTGTCAAATTCATTGAAATAAAAAAAAACAGCGCCTGGTGCATAACAAGCAAATAATGCAGAAAATAGAGATTTTTTGATGGGAAACTGGAAGTACACTGAGAGAAAGCTGTGTGCAAAGCACAACCCGTGCCGGCATTCCGTATTATCATTCCTTATCCATGCATGCTGACCTGTGGTTTAAAGTAATGTAATGCTGCAGCTACACCAGCTCACTCTTGTTTCTTTCTATAATGTTATTCAGCTTTTCATCCAGTGAACAGTGATCCTTAATGGTCCAAATTATGCTGAGTTTTATTTTATGATATAAAAATGCCTCAGTCTTGCACATTATTATCAACATATATTGCACAATAACTGTATTGTTGGATACATATTAAGAAGTATAATGTCAAGAAAAAAATATTTGCAGAATTAGTGGAAATCAGGCTTTATTCTGTTCTCTTCTACTGTTTAACATTGTTCTTGAGTGTTTAGCTGACAGCTTTAATGCTTTTTTTGTACAGTCTTGTTCTGTGACAGGTTTCTCTCTGGGTCGTGAAGGCTGAAGACATACTGATGACGTACTGTCTCTCTTAGTATAAAAGCATGCATTGGAGTATTACTTCTTTCAAGTTTCTTTTAGTTAAAACCAAATTGCTTCCATGTCTCATGCTTTGAATGCTCCTCAATGCATTGATCCTCATTCCCAGTGACTCTTTTACCATAAAATCTGGCCAGAGTAAAGGAGTAAAGGGAACGTGGCCATGCTATGATCTTGTGTCATGTGATGCTGTGTGAGGCAAGGCAGGTTAGGACAACAGACTGTCACAAAACAGGAAAAAGAAAAACACACTCCATGCTCAGACTGACTAAAGACAGAGAGTGAGAGAAACGTGGAGACAAGACAGAGACTTGACATAAATAACCAGACATGACGACACACAGTCAGAGGAGGACATGGCAAGGAGAAACTAAGACAAACTGGAAACAAAGAGACAAACTGGACACGAAGAGAACAAACATGAAAGCTAACAATAGCCAAACTAGAACACAAGTAACCAAAACTCAGAAGCCCTTAATTAAACATAACTACTTCATAACTCTAGTATAAGTCCAAATAAACCCAGACACCTGACAACCTCCACCACAAACGGTTTAGCAGGATCAGGGTGGAGCAGGATGGGTTTGGGGGGGTTTAGTGAGGGATGTTAACGGGGTGACAATGGAGCTAAAGTTTGGCTCGCCGCTTGGATCTTTTCCAGATCCATGACTAAACTGTTGGAAGAGATAGCAAAGCCATGGAAGGTGGTGGACCGCCGAAGAAAGCCGCAGTTTTCCAGTTTACAGAATAGTTGGAATTACAGCAGTCTGTTTAGCACCGTCCTAAGAGGAAGATGTCGTTCAAATAGGGGAACACCCACCACCCTAGCATGTCATGAAGGATGTCGTTGGAAGACCGCAGGGCTGTTGCACAGGCCAAATGGCTTCACCAGGTACCCCCAGTGCCTGTTAGTGGTAATGAAGGCTGTCCTCCACTCGTCCGCTTCTCTGATGTGCACCAAACTGTAGGCGCTGCACGGGTCCAGTTTAGTAAAGTTACTGGCCTGGGAGAGGGAGTCGAGTGCAGTCGAGAGCAGAGGGAGGGGATGGCGATTCTTGATGGTTAACTTATTCAAACCCCGATAATCAGTACAGTATTTTTTTGTTTTTTGTTTCGTTTGGTTTTTTAGGCGTCTGAAAGCCAACAAAGATACCCGACGGATTTACTTTGCCAAGTGGATCATCATGGCCTTGCCGTTTTGGTCCATTTGATTGATCTTTGTGGTGATTTTTTGATTTGATTTTCAGTTGTTTCAGATGGGACAGACAAGGCTGGGGGAAAGGGAGAAAAAAGTTGAAGGAAAAGAAAAAGAGAGGGGAAGAGGGACAGTGAGAAAGGACACTTAAAAAGAAAGAAAATCTCCTGGATCACCTGTTGAAAGAAAAAAAAAAGAGACCAACATAATAAACACAGCAACACTGCATTGATCTAGCTAGCAGTAAATAACAGTAAATACTAAATATTGAATGTTGGTGTGCAGCACGCAGGACCGACAGTACACAATGTGCTTTGAGGTAGCAGCTAAGAAAGGTGTAGTTTGTGTCTGTCAACACCTGGGAGCACACCTGTGTGCACACAGGTGTGCTCACAGATGTGCACACAGGTGTGAACACCTGTGTGGATGAGAGCACGTGTATTCAAAAGGTTTCTCCAGGCCCCAGAGTGCGAGAGCCCAAGGAGGATCATCGGAGAGGCATCTGTGCCCCTGAGACAAGGGGTCACTCAGCAGCCATGGAGCAGAAGTCAGAGGGGGCTTCAGTGGCTGCCCGCAGGCTCTGCCAACAGCCAACTGTGCCATCCTTCTTCTTAAAGAAGAACCCAGCGGTGGCTGGGAAGGTGGCGGGTCAAATAAAGCCCTGTTGGAGAGCCTCTGTAATGTACTCCTCCATAGCCTTATTTTCCCTAGGGGATAGGGAGAGCAGGTGACCACGAGGGGATACTGCTCCATGGGGAGCTCGATGGCCATGTCGTAGGACATGTTGGTTGGACCAGTGAACATGATACTGGTCTGGTATCAGATTGGGTAGGGATCTGAAGTGTGTGTGAAGTGACAGGAATGAAACGGTCGACCGGGGTTAACAGAATGTAGAGAAGCTAGATTTTGGTCAGTGGAGTTGAGACCTCGAGAGAGGTGAAACGCTTCCTTAAGCAGGAAGCCAGAGGCGGTGCAGCTGTAGCTCTCTGGAAGCAGAAGTGTTTAAAGACCCTTCAAGGTCGTCACATAACTGTCACATATGTCTTTAGAGTGAGATCTACTGTCTCATTCAGTCTCAGGAGCCTCACATCCAGTCATCTCATCTCGGACGTAATCGGCCAATCCCTCCATTAAAATTGATCAGAGTTTTGAATTTCTGTAACAAACGTTTGACACGTTTGTCTTTTCTAGTGTTTTTGAAACATCTTTGAGTTCAGCCCTTTGTGATTCTTATCATTTCCATCAAATGATGTGGCATGCTTCACATTCCTAACTAGGGATGGGTATCGTTTAGGTTTTATCCGATACCGGTGCCAAATCGGTACTTTTGAAACGGTGC
>NW_005187598.1:860469-872340 GCF_000239375.1 Pundamilia nyererei
AGAATATTTTCAAAATGAAACGATTAAAAACACATTTCTAATCTGTGAATCTCAGTCCCCTGTCACTTGTTTGACCCAGTCATCCACTACAACGTGCCCTCTGTGTGGACTCTTCATACTAATTTACCAGACTTTTGTCTCTTTGTTTAATTGGTTGATTAAATGTTAGTTTTTGCATTTTCTTGTTTGATCATTTGGAAACATAAGGGCATGACTAATAGTTTAACCTTTACTTTGGAAAATGAAATCTTAGGTTTGAACATCATATAGAGTAAATGTAATAAATAACACTTTGTTTTTAAAGCTTAGTTTCTATTTTGTCTTAAAATTGATAGATTTGTGAATTAAAGTTCAGCGACTTGAACTCTATAAAAAGTTCAATGAACTTTAATTATTTTTAGTGGATTGAATGCAGTTTAATTTAATGTGCACTAACAGTCCATCATGTTTGTTTGTCTAAAATATTTTCAATCGTTAGTTTTCATATAGATAGTATAGAAATGTGATTAATGGGGAAGAATGATGACGTGGTTGGACAAACCCAGCAGTCTTATCACTGTATGGACGACACAGGGTTGCCGCAGGATGACTTAAATTATTGTGTGATTGTCACGGATGAGAGAACGGATGGATGCTGGAGGGGAAGAATTAGAATTTCAGCGTAAACATGCCTTAGACATTAAATGAATCATTGAACAGAAGTGAACACTCTGCTGGCACAGAAAGATTGAAATATTATTTATTATAAGATTACCGTTACTTTACTTTGCTAATTGTGATGAGATTTTTCCACCCTTTGTTGGGAATAAAACTCCAGGCTGTAAAGTGATTTGGGAGAGTGGACTGTGGCTAGATGGAGTCTAGCCACAGGTGGTCTGTAATTCTGCACTGTAATTGCCTGGCAAAGTGTATTATGGGTCTTCAGACCACTCATCCACTCTGTAGGGGATGGCAAGAGAAAAGGGTGAATGAGCTGGAAAAATAGGATGGATAACACGATGTCCCGCCGTGAGACAATTCTGCCAGACACTTACAATATGTCTGGGGAGTATTATTATTGTATGCATTCAAAGAACACTTTCACTGAAGGTTATTAAGCCAGACTAATGAAAATGATGGAAGCAAATGGGTAGACAATCTCCTATTCTACTGAAATGCCATTGTGTTTTGAAGACAGGTGTAACAGACATTTTCTGCACTTTCCACACAGAAAATGTTGTCATTTGGCTGTTTGACACCCACAAAGCAGCATCCTTTCACTTCTGGGCCATTTACAGAGTTCATGGTCAGCAGCCTCTGCAGGAACACAGTTTTCTTTGGTGTTCTGGGTCATTTCTTTGGTGCTTACCAACTATGGAAGCAGCATGTCTTAGTTTCAGAGCCTTATTGCCTTCTTGTGTTCAAGAAAAAAGTCAGTGTGACCATGGAAATCTTTAGTCAGCTGGCCTTGATAACAATTTGTTATGTTTATCGTAGTATTGTGCTTAAAGTGTGGAGCTAATTTAAGTCAGTGGCTAAGCTAGGCTTCTGTTAGCAGTGTCCTTTAAATTACGGTGTCGTCTGGATGGAGATCAGGACAAACCTGCTAATAGTGGCTGTCAGTTGATTATTTAACCAACAGGAAGTTTATTTTAAGGTTTAATTAAGTACTAATTACTAAGTTAATGTAAGTCTGTCATTTTTAAATAAAATAATATCTCAAAGTTGTCCCCTAACAGGAGTATGGCTGCATTGCAGGGTTGAGTCAGGAGTCGACTGATGCAGGAAGCATGCTGTGCATGTTGTTTTTGTAGATGAATGAATGGTTGTCTCCAACAATGTAACATTTAAAAAAAGAGTGCGTATGGCCTCAGCCTTAGAGGCTCGTTTGTGGGTAATGTGAAAGGTCAGAAGATGCAAGGAGATACATTGAATGTTTCAGTTTGGGATAAAAAAGATGAGCAGGAGAGAAAATGAACCCTTATCATAAAAATGTTCATTTAACTAGCTCTATATCATATAGACAGTGCTGGGAAGGTTACTTTCAAAATGTATCCCACTACAGATTACATGCCCCAAAATGTATTCTGTAATGTATTCTGTTACGTTACTCAATGAGAGTAATGTAACTGAATACTTTGGATTACTTAATATATTATCATGCTTTTTACAGCTACATGAATGTGCTATTGCTGTGTGATTTATTACTATTACTGAAGGCTACTCTCCACACCAACACCAGCTAGATGTTTAGATCTTAATATAAATGAGTAACAGTAGGTGGACATTAGGTAAGGCTGCACTTTTTGCAGCGATCTCGTGTAGAAACTATTCCTCGCGTATATAAAACAGGTCCGCGGCTCTGAACTGTAGTAAAGGGACCTCTGACTAATACGTCGGGTTCGTGTCGGCTCATAGCTGAAAACTAGCTTTGCTTTGTTGTCTGGGTCAACTTTGCTAGTGAGAAACAGAGAGAGGCGTTGAAAGACTCCAACAGAACTTATTGTTTCAGAGTAGGGCTGCTCGATTAGGGCAAAAATGATAATCACGATTATTTTCACTGAAATTGAGATCTCGATTATTTGACATATTTATTTAACAATAACAATGTGTTGAATAATGACTTTAAAGACTGTCAAGCACAAGTAAAGCACGAGGGAGGGGCTAATAATCGGCTCAGTCCTTTTTAATGATTGTTGAAAGCCCAGATCGTAATCGAGATTAAAATTTGATTTATTAAGCAGCCCTATTTCAGAGGAAAACACGAACACGGTGTACAGTCGAGTCTTAATAGCTGGGCTCGTCAGGCTCTCTGTTTGGCTGCAGTGGTTATTATTATATTTACATGCTTCAAATATTTCTTTACGTCGTTATGCGGGCTGTAGAGGTGACCTGGGCCACAAGACTGAGACACAGGCACTGAATGCCACCTTTTTAAATGGTAACCTTTAAACTAACAGAATACAGTTACTCATATTGTATTTTACATACGTAACACCGGTACATGTGTTCTGTTACTCCCCAACACTGCATATAGATGTATAAATGATGACCTGCAGATCTGTAGTCCTTGTTCACTACACAGTAGCAAAAGCTTACAGCTGCACAAATGCACGGCATAAAAAGAAGGTGCATAAAATGAAAACGTGTAAAAGGAATAAATTTCCTACTGATGTTCAAATAAAGACATGCTTTAAAAATGACACGACAGCGTGCAACTTTATATAAATACTCAATAGAAAGTGAACTGCATCGTAGGACTGCATAATAAATCCTTTGCTGTCTTCATGTACAGATGCAATGGCTGATCCTTCTCCAGCAAAGAGCATGGGCGACCCTGGAATTACACCTCTCTCTCCTTCACACACTCAGGTGACTCATGTGTTCATGTTTGTAATTATTGTTCCTGCAGGACGAGTGTGATCTGACACGTTTCTTCTCATTCTGGTAATCTGATTACCTTTGTATCATGCTTGAGTGCCACAACACCTGGCATTGGAGGGTCATGATCTATTTAACATATCCTACAGCAGTAACAGCAAAGTCCTTACAAACTGTTAGGTAGAGACAGTCTGCTCTTCACTCATATATGTTACATAACAGCAGGACACCAAGACTGAGTAAATGCAGAAATAAACCTGCAGTCTCCATCATCACGGTGCCATTCAAAGTGAACACTGAACATCCTGCAGATATTTACTCACCTGTGATATCACTTTACCATTTTGATGTTGTTATTTTTTATTTGCATATGCTGATTGGTTGTTTTGAACTCATCATATGTCCTAACACCATCAAACTGTCTGTTCCTCTTTGTGCACAGCAGAATGATACAGACCAGGTACCGTCAGGGCCGTCCTTCGTGGTCGTAGTTGCCATTGACTTTGGCACCACATCCAGCGGTTATGCTTACGCCTTTGCTAAGGAACCAGAGTGCATTCACACCATGAGGTAGGCTGACACTGCAGTGGAAACTGAGGTGGAATGTGATGGTGGGCTGGTGGTGCACTGAACTTGATCAGTTCGGCTGTGAACAAAAATTAAAAACAGTCTTTTATCACCAAGGCTGAAGGAAGATGTTCTGGCAGGCAAATGAAAACTAAATGTAGCTAATTGGACATGTGACACAGAAAAGTGTCAGCAAAACAGACAAAAGAAGGAAGAATATTAACCTAAAGTTACTTTTTAATGTTTAATCGATTGCGCATGATGAACATCCAGCATAAAGGTAAAAACAGTGCTTCTGTTTGCCTGTTGGACTTTAATCTGTGAGACTGTGTGCGGAGACCTCTGGCAGGCACAGAGGTAACTGGAGCTGCGCAGGGCTCCGCCCAGGCAGCGCTGACACCGCGTGCAGTTCCTCGGGGGCTACCTAGCCTCTGGGGAGGCCCTGGAGTGAATAACTGTACCTAAAGCAGCTAAACTGTGAGAAACACCCTGGGTGGGAATGAGATTTTCTCCCTGCATAGAGATAATGGATGGCTGAGAGGGCGACAGAACTGAAGACTGAGCTGAATGCTGCTGGGTACGGCCCCGGAGTAAATAGTCCCAAAGTCAGAAAACCCATGATTAACGTCTCTTTCGCTCACCACAGCCAGCAATTCAGAAGTCTCCGGGTCTAGCTGAGGCGAAGGGCGTCGGCATGATCGCCGCTTCCCTTTTGAAGGCTGGACCGACGGGCCGGACAGAACGTCCTCCGGCGGGCTGGTCGGTTTGTACTGTCACGGCTCGCGGGATGAGCCGTGTGGACCCAAGATGCTGGCAGCTGAGATGCAGGGGAATTTTATTGAAGGTGGAGATACAAACAGAAACGGCAAAGGCGTGGAGGAAACTAAGCAAAACCTAAACTGGAAAAAACCAACAAAACAAACTTGAAACGTCAACTGGAGACCCGAGGAGAAAAACATAGGAACACACAGATACACAGGTTGACGGAGGGAAATAAGGCAGACGAACCGGCAACAGGCTGGAGAACACACAGGGCGTAAATACACACAGCAGTAATCAAGGGATGGGAGACAGGAGGGCAACACAGCTGGGAGAAGTCAGAGCTGACGAGACAGGGGAAACGTACCAAACACACTCACATGAGACAGAGACCTTCAGAATAAAACAGGAAACTCACAGAGCCAGACAAGACACTGAACTTAACAGATTCACAAGCAGAGTGACACCATGGACAGACGGAGGGAACACGGAGAAGTGTGAGCACAGAGTAACTCTGGGAAACCAAATAACAAAACCTAAAAACAAGGACTCAGCAGTTCTACAAAACTATGAGCTAGAAATACTGGGACAGAAACCAAAACACAAACACTCATAATTCATAATAACATCAAAAGTAAAAGTACAAAACCCAAAAACACTGGGTCACCGAACCAGGACTGTGACAACAATTGTGCCGATTAGTTGGTTAGTTGACTAGTAACGCTCAGTCCTAATATACAGATGTATATGTATATATTCATGTCTGACCTCGAGGTGATAACTTAGACAGGAAGTCACCTAGGATTTTCATGTTGGTGCCCAAACCACCTGAACTGGCTCCTTTTCATGTGGAGGAGCAGCGGCTCTACTCTGAGCCCCTCACTCTCTCTCCAAGGGAGAATCCAGCCACCCTTCAGAGAAAATTTGCTGCTTGTATCCATGATCTCTGTCTTTCCGTCACTATACAAAGCTCGAATGCTTGTGCTCTGTAATTGACAGCTAACTATTTGTGCCCTCCTCAACAAGACAGACTGGAAAGACTGGGAACATTGTACAGGGATCGTAGCAACGTGCGGGCCATCCCATACTCCCAAAGCACCCCCCCCCCAGGATACTCTGAGGGATGTTGTCGAATGCCTTCTCCATATTAACAAAACACATGTAGACAAGTTGGGGAATCCCCCTCAAATATCATTTAGAACTGGCCCAACGTTCCAGAATGGAAACTGCATTGTTCCTCTTGTATCCAAGGTCAAACAAACTCTGCACCTTGGCATAGACTGTTCTCAGAGAGGCTTAGCGTGTTGTCCCCTGGAGTTGGAGCACATACTCTGGGCCCTTATTCAAAGATAGGAACTATCACCCCAGTCTGTCAGTCCAGAGACACCGCTCCAGATCTCCTTATGATACCATCACTGTACGTTTAGGCATACTACGCTCGGTCTGTCCAGGACTCGCCCCCACTACCTGATCCAACGCACCACCAGGTGTCTTGATGCTCAGTTCTGTGCATCTGGGAGAAACGTTTCATCACTCAGCAAAGTGACTTCTTCAGTGGCCAGTCTTTTAGTGATAAGGATGTACACGTCCTGGAGAGAGAGGAACACTGGAAGTCGCTTGGATGAGTGACTTTCAGCTTCCTATGAAAACTTCTCACCCAAGACCAATTTGTCTTGGGGAGACCCTACCAGGTCTTGGATGAGTCTTGTACTCGAGGTCAAGGTCAGAGGTTATGTTCTCTGAAAATCTTGTGACTGTGACAGCTTAGGCAGGAAGTCACCTAGGATTTTCAAATAATTCTACGCGTGCATCTTTTAGGACGCTTAAAGCTTTAGAAGCACAGCTTCATATTAGAAAGTTATAAATGTTTCTGGATGCTGGATTGTCAGCTTTAAAGCAAAGCCATGGAAAACTAAGACATAATGAATTCTTGCTTTTCATTGTGTGTTAATGAAATATTAAAAGTAACAATACAAGGAGTTTTGTTGTGATGATGGTGGGGTCGTAACTCCACAACAACACCCTGAAATGTCTTCAGTTTGATACAAAGATTTGTGTTGAATGTCCCTCAAAATTACCCAAAAAGAAAGAAATAAGAGAGCTGTACGTGAAAGAGGATAAATCCCAAAACTTGATAAATAGTTAAAAGTTCAGATAAAACATTCACAAAGGCAAAAACATTTTGATATATTAAGTTCATTTTGAAATGTTAAATATCTTCTGCATCTTTTAGCCTGAAAGGATTTTTTTTCACAGCTCTTGAACTTTTATGGGCTTCCTGATCTTGTCCTTGGGTAGCTGTAAACTGTGATTTCTGTTCAAGTTCTGTTTTTATTTGATTATGTTATTCTTGCTTTAAGTAATTAATATTACTAAGTATTAAGCTATTAGTATTTGAATAGAGCTGTTTGTTGAATTTAATTGAATTAAACAGAGAAGACGCAGCCTTTAATGAGGTAAACTGGAAGCAGTGATCACTTTTGGGAATCAGATACAAAACATATTTTGGCTTGTTTACCACATAATTCAGTATGTGTTACTGAATACACAGAGGTCGAACAAAACAGTACAGAAGAAATCCTATATCACACGTGACATTACCATCATGTGAGGGGAGGCTCGAGTGAGTACGGGCAGACTTTTTGTTGGTGTTCTGACTAAAAAAGATTAAATAGGCTACTGTGAAGTCATAACCACAACTTTGCTTATTACACAAAGAGATACGAAAGATTTATTTTTTTTCTGGCTCTTAAAAATCGTACGAAAACACCAATAAAATCCATTTTGTGAAAACTAAAAATAAAAAAATAAAAAAACTTTGAGGACATGTGTTGGAATGACCATAAAACCTCTAAAGTCCTTGACTTAGAGACACAATAATTATTGTATTGTTTAAAACGGTATGCATGTATTACGAGAGCCGTAACAGCTGAACAGCCCTTTGTCTAGACTCGTCGTCACCAGGGATTGCATTTATTTTTCCAAGCTGCTCCAACACTGCCTGCTGGCATTTACAAACAGCAGGAAATTTGCCATTTTAAAATGTGTGATCTGTACTTGTGCCCAAATTCTGCTGGTCCTCCGGTAGAACCAGTCGCTGCAGGCAAATTATATAAAGGAAAATGAAAACACCTGTAAGCGTTTAGCTTGGATATGTCCGAAGGCCAAAGGGGAAAAGGCGGAGCCAAAAGCAGACTGAAGAGATGGGAAGGTTCACAGGAATGCAAGGTTTATTTAATCTTTTCCTCAGGACAATTAATCACAGGTCTAGGGGAGAGACTAGAGTCACTGGCTTTACTAAAACAGGGAAAGAGGTCTAAAAATACTAAAGAAAGCAATTGTGGAAACGATAAGTGTTCGCATTCTGCTTGTTTTGTGTGATTTTGAGGTGGATGGGCTCAACCTTGGAGGAGAAGTGCATCAAAAGTCTGATGAAAACATGTGACCAAAGACCAACTCCTTAAGGCTTTCCTGGACAAATTTCAAGTTGCTGGGGTCAACCACCTCAAAACTGTACCCCGAAGTGTAAAACATGGCATTTCATGTTCCCACTAGGTGGCGCTGTGCCCTCTGTCAAATAAATCAGTTGAAATGTGTTCAGGGGCTGTGGTTTAGACTGACCAAATATGAAGCCGATAAAATCCCAAAAGTACAGTGGCTGGTTATGGCAAGATCGTAACTTATAATAAAAAAAACTTTGAACAGGTGTGAGGCATGTGCAAATTTTAATGAGTTTGTCAGCATGTTAAATCCTTCAAAAAGGCAGTGAAAGACAGAAAATAAAACAGTGATTACAACAGGGCCTTCACACTTTAAGGTTTAGAGGCGCAGGAACAATAGGGCCCTAATAATAGAAGTCCTCTGTTTGTCCATACGTGCCGGGATGTGAGTGAGCCAGTGGGTTCATAAGGCCTCAGAGAACTCAAAGAACGAGTTAAAGGTTTATTTACAAGTTTGCCGTGAGTTGTGGAATGATGCTTAATTCTTCCTGGATAATCAGTCCTTACCCAACATCTGTGACAATCGTTAACAAGTTTAGCTGCTGTATTCACTTAAAAGCAGATTTACTGCACATATATTGATAACTGTCGTTTTTTTCCAGGCGTTGGGAGGGTGGGGACCCAGGCGTATCCAATCAGAAGACACCGACCACCATCCTTCTCACTCCAGACAGGAAGTTCCACAGTTTTGGTTATGCGGCTCGTGACTTCTATCACGACCTGGACCCCAGCGAATCCAAACACTGGCTTTACCTTGAAAAATTCAAAATGAAGCTCCACACCACTGCAGTAAGAACACTGACATTAAATTTCACTTTCTAGTCTTTCTGACCACTCATACTGCTTCACAGTAAGGATAGCCAGTCATTAGCATTATTCTATACATACTACTTAAAATCACACACTAATATACAAAACAGAGGAATTCAGAGTCATTCATTGTTCAGTATTTTGCCCAACACATAGCATATACACACATTACATCATGAGCATAGCAGCTCGTTAGGTCACTCTTCTTTCAGGCGGGATCAGCACAGGCACACTCCGTCGTCACCACTCAGTGACTCATCTGATGGAAAATGTGACGGTCCTGCTGTTCAGGCAAGCTAATCGAACAAATCTTAATATCAGACAAAGATGAACCAAGTAAATACAAAATGCAGTTTTTACTGCTCAGGTGTAAAAGGAGGGCGTTCAGTGTGGACACCCAAGTTTGTGAAAGGAATAGCTCAAGAGCAAGGCAATTTTGAAATTGACACCATAGGCGTATCTACAGGCGACCACCAGTATTTTTAAAGATTTTCACTTTGGTGGCCGTATAATCTCATCTGTGATTTTTATAGGTGATGTGTTCTAGCTTGCACTGGCTCATAGTGGAGTGTGAAATGGTAGGAATGAGAATCAGCCCCTTCAGAAGCTATGGGTCCTCAGCAAGAAAAGGTTGGTGTGCCCATTCCCAATCGGTGATGAGTTGTTGCCCCTAAGCCTTACCCTCACCTGTGGTCATTAGTTTTGAGTAGTGACGGAACGGATGAGATCGTGGATACAAGTGGTGGAAATGGCTTTCTCCAGAGGGTCGATGGATTCCTTAGAGTAAAACTGCTACTCCTCCACATCAAAAGGAACCATTTAAGGTGGTCTGGGCATCTCATAAGAATGCCACCTGCGCACCTAGTGGGCGAGATGTCCCAACAGGTGTCCGAAGATGTCCGAATGCAACAGTGTTCCCCTGTATAGGCTGGGGAGAGGGAGGTCTGGGCTTCTCTGTGTAGGCAGCTGCCCTTTCAACCAAACCCCATATAGGCATTTTTCCCGTTGGGAGGAGGAGTCGTTAACCCGAGTGAGTGGTTTTGTAGCAGGAATGGTCCGAGCTGCAAATCCAGAGCTCCGAAGCAAACGTTGGGCAGGTGAAAGGCAGTGATAGTGGACGAAATCCAAATTCTGAATCCATCCATACATCCATGTAGATGCTAAAAATAACAGCCTCAACATGGCATTTAATCTGTTATTAGACTCAATTGGCTTCTCTCAACATGTAAAAGAACCCACCCACCACTGTAATCACACTCTAGATCTTGTTTTAACATATGGCATAGAAACTGAACATTTAACAGTGTTTCCTGAAAACCCTCTCCTGTCTGATCATTTCCTGATAACATTTACATTTACAATAATTGATTACACAGCAGTGGAGAGTAGACTTTATCACAGTAGATGTCTTTCTGAAAGCGCTGTAACTAAGTTTAAGAATATAATCCACCCACTGTTATCGTCTTCAATGCCCTGTACCAACACAGAGCAGAGCAGCTATCTGAACGCTGCTCCAACAGAGGTCGATTATCTTGTTAATAATTTCACCTCCTCACTACGTACGACTCTGGATACTGTAGCTCCTGTGAAAACTAAGGTCTCTAATCAGAAGTACCTGACTCTGGATGGCATTACCTTGGCCTCCAGTAACACTGTGAGGAACCTTGGAGTCATGTTTGACCAGGACATGTCCTTCAACGCACATATTAAACAAATATGTAAGACTGCTTTCTTCCATTTGTGCAACATCTCTAAAGTTAGAAATATCCTGTCTCAGAGTGACGCTGAAAAACTCGTTCATGCATTTATTACAGGATCAGACCAGTAGCAGAAGCGGTAAGTGAATTATGTGTGTACTCAATCCATGATAACAGGGTGGACCAGGACAAGGGGTTATGTGACAGCACGCACTGATTTAGCCTTTCTGTTTGGCTGTTGGTTTGTGGGTGGTACCCAGAGCTCAGATTGACTCTGGCGCCCAGAGCTGTGCAGAATGCTTTCCAAACTTGTGAAGTGAATCGGGGACCTCGATCTGAAACTATTTCCTGAGAGATGCCGTGGAGTCTGAAAACATGATCGACTAATAGCTGAGCATATTCTATGGCAGTGGGCAATTTTTCTAGTACAATGAACTGTGCTGATTTAGAGAACCTCTCTACGATGGTGAGAATGACATTCCTCCCCGAAGAGGCAGGGAGACGGTGAAGAAATCTAAGCCTATGTGTGACCAAGGGCGGTGTGGTGTCAAGGTAACTTTATTCATACCCATAGCTAAATTTGCTTTACAGAAAAAATGACAGCATTTGGCATCCCTTCAAAAACACACAGACCTAATAAAGATATAAACCTCACTGTGGCACATATATAGTAATTTAATATTTCGAATCAAAAACAGTTCTTATTTAATTCAGTGACAGCAACGGGGACAAAGCTGTTTTTATAACGCTTTGTCCTGCATCTCGGAAATAGAAACCTCCGTCCTGAGGGAAGAAGCTGAAATGCACCCCTTAGCGGATGGGAACCATTTTTAAGTATTGATAAAGCCATCCTCTGTACCTGCTTAGAGTACAGGGAGGCTAAACAAGACTGTGGCTCACCTATCAGACGACTGGACCATCTCACTATCTGATTCAGTGAGTTTTTCTCTGTGACAGAGGTCTGACAGAACCATGCCACCAAACAAAAGGATTAAACAGACTCAATAACACTAAGTGCAATAATCTTTTCTGGCATCGTTGTATTTTTACTCAGTTGTATATAGCATTCGTATTCTATTTTTATCTTATTGTATATTTTTATTCTATTTTATTCTACTGTATATAGTATATTATTTTATTCTATTCTGTACAGCTGTGTACTGTATTTATTCTTATTG
>NW_005187598.1:873737-886995 GCF_000239375.1 Pundamilia nyererei
CAAAGAGAGGGCACATGTTGTGTTTGCAAGGATTTGTTCAAAATAACCTGAAATATAGGACTGAGTTCATCAGCACAAGATTTAATTAGGCGGCCACTAATATTATCAGGACCCTGGCTCTTGTTCACATTGACTGTACGAAAGGCCTTTTTAACATCGCTGAGTTCAATGATAAAGTGCTGAGTATCTCTCAGTTTCTGTTTCAGTTCAGAAATATCCTCGCTAAAATCAGAAGAACTAAAACGAGCATAAAACATGTTTAAAGCGTTTGCAAAATCTCTGTCTGAATTAAAACCATCTAAAATGACCTGACTGCTGCTCTGAGGAGTTTGAAACCCTGCTATGGTTTTCATACAAGTCCAGGCAGACCCAAAATTTTTTGCAGCAAATTTGCTTTCAAGAAGGTTTTTGTAGCTCTGTTTTGCTTTCAAGATCTCGATTTTCATTTCCTTGGTGGCTGTCTGAAAATCGGTAACAGCCCCCTCTTTAAAGGCCTGTCTCTTTTTCCTTAAACAGGATTTGACGCTTTTAGTGACCCATGGCTTATTGTTAGCGTAGACTTTAACGCGCTTACGGGGTATAATCATGTCTTTACAAAATACTGCATAAGAGCTAGTAACGTCCACCAAAGCGTCAAGATCATCTCCACAAGACTGAATAAAAACTTCCCAATCTGTAAGCACAGATTTTTCTGACCATATGTCAACATCCTTAGTCTTTGTCTTCTCTCGTTTTAAGACCGTTTTATAGATGGGCAGGAGATGCACACAGTTATGGTCAGAAGATCCCAGAGGAGGAAGCGGGAGGGATTTATAAGCATTCTTCACCGATCCGTAACAAAGGTCCAACATTTTATCCCGTCTGGTAGGACAGGATACATATTGATACAGATTGCCCAAAGTTGATTCAAGAGAGACATGGTTAAAGTCCCCCATTATAAAGTTTGGGCGTCAGGAGAAAGCGCCTGCAGCTTCTGCACTACGTCTGAGATGATGCTGCAGGTGGAGGCGGGGTGAGCCCTGAATGTAAGCTATGGTAATAAAAAGTTGTGGAAACTCACGAGGGAGATAAAAAGGGCGCAGTGACACGGATAAAAGTTCAACATCTGGTGTACAAATACACTCTCTAACAGTCACAGCGCTACAGTAACGTTTGTTCACATACAAGCATACTCCCCCTCCTTGAGATTTCCTTGTTACCTGTGCATCCCGATCCCGGCGAAAGGGAGCTCCAAAACCGTCAACTGAAAAATCGGCGTCCTGGTCCAGCTCCGTCGGCCATGTCTCGGAAAAAGCCATCACTCAGCTGTCCCTGAAGTCTTTCTGGAACCTGACGTTTCCCTGGAGTTCATCCAGCTTGTTCCTAAGAGACTGAACATTTCCAAGGATAACAGACGGCAGGGGAAACCGACTGACCTGTTGTCTCCTCAGACGCAATTTAACACCTCCACGTCTCCCTCTTTTCCTCTTCTCACTCGTTCTGTTAGAGTATCTATGTATAAAATCCGGCATACATGAGGTGAGGTCCTTACCATCAAGTTTTAACAGTTCGTCGCGGGAGCAAACAATCCTCAGCTGACTCACGGCCTCGCCCACATCATCGGAAACAAGCCAGCACAGTAGAAATCCAACCACAATGAAGAAAAAAGAATCCATGACGTTCTCACTGTTGTGGAGCGTGTGTCACTTTGTAAGAAAACTGTCACTTCCTTCAACCAAAACACATGCCAGCGATAGAAACGAAAAGAAACGATAAGAACTTAAACACTTAAAAACTTAGGATGCCAAGCTCTCGCTCACTGCCGGTCGCTGCGTGCGCATGCGCCCTGGATTGGTGTGGTTAATGGGTGGAGTAGGCCTGAGGTGCTTGGTGGAGGACTTGTTACAGGCGCAGGCAGGACAAATGGCAACAGACTCTCTCACATCTTTGTTTAGGGATGGCCACCAGAAATGTTGTCTGAGAAAAGTTATTGTCTTTCTCACTCCTGGGTGGCACACGAACCTTGGATAACCCAATGGGCCCAATAGATAACAGCGGTTATCCATTGGGGCAACTCTGCACATCCATAACCCAACGGATATTTCCCACATCATAATTTTGTTCTGCGGTGGGAGAAAAAGGCGCTCGGCTGGAGTTTGCCTTGGGGATCAGACCTGTGAGACAGTATGCCCCTACACCAACCAGGTGGTGGGAGGACCAGGTGAACGGTACCTTGAGTGAAGCGAACCAAGGGAGCGGAGCGGCGACTTGGCTGTAGTTTCTTATGAATTACCTGTGGGAATTGGCAAACACTAGAAAACGCTGGAGCTGTTTTCGAAACTCTGGGACGTCACCTGCCCCCTGGCCAAAATGTGACCCATGAATGAGACAGTGGTGGCATGAAACTTACGTTTTTCTGCTTTCACATATAAACGATTTCCCAGTAGTTGCTGCAGAACGCTCCTCACCTAAATCCAGTATTCCTCGAGAGATATGGAAAAGATCAGAATCAGAAGCTAATCTCGAAAACTATGAATCCCTAACTTGCCAGTCAGCTGGGAAGTATGGTGCACTTCAGTGGATGGTTTTGTGTTTGGTCAGCAACTGGAAAAGAATCAGAAGAATCAACAGAAGTAAAAACAAGGAAAGAAACAGGAGAAATCCTCAGAAATCCCCTATGTCTATCCCCTATGATCAACTAGTCTGAAAGTAAGTTACACAATAACGGTCAAAGACACACCTTCATTCATTTAAAACATTTCTATACATTTAAAATACTTATGTGAATATTTAATATAGCTACATATCAGCTCTACTGAATTTCTGAGTTTCACAAACAGACATAGAGCTCACGTCACAAATTTTAGTGACTTTAACAATATTATACATTTTAATATTGATCTAGCTGACATTAGGTTATGTACACTGCATGCAATAGGGCTTTGGAGCCTGATGTCACGGGAGGGGGCGTGGCCAGGAGTTTTGGTCAAGGGGCCATTTGAACATGCCAAACAAAGGGTGAAAGCACACGGATAATGTGAGCCATGGTTCGTACTTGGCGTGTTGTTGGTTGTAGTGTTAGATCGCACAATCGGGAAGGGAATAAGCTGGAAAATGGGCTCTCTTTTTATCGTTTCCCCTTCTAGAAGCAACGTCAGGCATCACATGTATCGGATATTACCAAAAGAAGACGTCAGGCCTGGATAGCAGCGGTGAGACGAGCTGATATGGAGTTCTCTACCATAGATTTCTGTTGGTGTGCTGCTGGATAAGATAGTTAAGATTTGCTGCATTTTGGTAAATATGTGCCCAAGTGTGGTTGTCAAACCTCGGTGAAATGAAACTTGCTCTTATTAAATATTCTTTAAAATGCTGTGTTGTTTGTACAGTTCATTGTAACCCATGTAACTTTCTATGAAGTGCTTTCAATAAAACGGAAAGGACATATGTTTTTTGGTTTTTTTATTCAAGACTTGTTCAGATGTACTTGAAATGCAAACTATTAACATGGCTACGCACAGCTGGCATCAATCGTGACCCACAAAATAAAACACTATTGGTTATTTAGAGCAGCCCTTCTTTTGAGAAATATTTTCCCACTAGTTCAGGAGGACACACTTTTTGGAAGAAGTCTTGTGCTTTCTTCAAACGCGGTTCCCAGAAATCCACATCAGGGAAGATGCGTATCACAGCAAACTCTCTTTGTGGCCGAAGGCAGAAGTTTGTGTCCTGTGCAGCCAATGCCTGCTTAATGCTGTGGACAGTTAATCTCCAGATACATCTTCCCACAACAGTCACACATTGTGAGTCCGTCTGGAGATGCTCCGAGTTCTGGAAAATTTGTGTTCACATGCATCACTGAAGCTGCGACTCTCCCTGCACGCCAGCAAAACCAAGCAGGGGTCTTGTGCTGAAATCTGTGTTTGTTTTGATTCATGGCCTGCTAAAAGAGTGCCGCGCTCCCACAATGCATTGCGGCTTTACGTCAACTCCAGAGCCCTATAGAACCACATATTATAGAAGCCAAAGGTTCAAATAAGTTGGGCGCACCTTCACTTTGTTTTTCACAGAAAACAGTTCTGTATACTGGATACTAAATTGCGTTAACATCAACGGCTAACGTGTCTAACATAGTGTGAGAAATGCAAAAATAAAGAGATAACCAGGGGGCAAATATTTTTGCTGTGCTCTGTATTTCTGCCAATGGCTTTTGGCTCAGAGCCCGTTACTGCTCATAATTACAACACACTTTTCTCCCACAGTCAACAGTTACTGAAGTAAAAGGATCATTACGTGGATATTCAGGGAGTCCCTCCATCTGAGTCTCTCATAATCGGCTTGTTTTTTGTACAATATTATTATGATTAGGAGTTTTCTGAGTTATAGGCCCACTATAGGGATATGTCAAAATGTTTCACTTTCTATTTTTTTCCCAGCAAGTACAGGTACAGACGTGAGCCATGTGAAGTTTGAAAATCCAAAAAAAGACCACTGCCATTCAGCCCACCATGAGCTTAAATATGTGGCTACTTGAAACATGCTGTTACATCTGATAGACCTTTTTTTACATACATTATGAAACTGAGTGCATCCAATGGCTGTGAGTCCTTCAGTGTCAGAATAGTTGGTGTCACTTCACAGACAGACACTTTTTTACCCCAGCTGTTTTTGTCAAGTTTAGATGTTTACCCGTGACTCATGCATGTTACAATAACTGATACGTCTAAATTGGTCATGGATGAGAGGTCGTTAAGAATGTATGGAGTAGATTGTACAGTGTGGCGTGGTAGTAGATGCGTGTGGACAATCCACAAAGGGAATAGAAAAGAAACTAGCAGTGATATATTGACTGTGATGTCTTCTCTCTGCAATCAGAACCTGTCCATCAACACTGACCTCCATGCAGCTAATGGGAAGCGTGTCAAAGCTCTGGACATCTTTGCCTATGCGTTGGCTTTCTTTAAGGAACAAGCACTGAAGGTAACACATGTTTTCTGTTCTCTTACTCATGCAAAGTAATATTTTCTCCTTTGATTAAGCTTCTGTTGACAAACATTGGAAGATGTGTAGAATTTAACCCTTTAAAGCCGGTCGGAGCGGGCACGCTCCATTTTGCGTAACTATTTTTAAATTCCGGTAGCACTGCAACCACGTAAGCAAGCACAATAATTTTTTTTGCATATGAAACCGGAGGAGTTGTACTTAGATCTTATGCCATCAGCTTGTCCTCGGTCACGGTTTCCTTCCACATATAGCTTTGCAAAAACTGCATAAAAAGCACTTGCAGCAACAAAAACATAATATTCCAGAAACACGCTTTGCCGATCCGATCAGCTGTTTGTAACACTTCCTACGTCCATTAGCGTGAACTGTCGCATGTCCGCCATGACCTGCCCGAAAGCGGAAGTGACGTCATTTTGCGGAAATGTAGTTTTTTACCATCAAGGCCTCATAAGCCTATAGTGGTGTTTTTAAAAGTTATGTTTGACTTTATGACTTTCTGTGTCATTTCTGGGATGCTTTGGACTCATATTGCACTGCTGGAAATAGTTTATTTTGATGCATATGCTGTTATTTTGCAAATTTGCATTATAATATTTATTTTCGTTTTTCCTGCAGCATATGAAAATTGGTTTATTTCAAAAATAAAACTATGAAGACACTCAAAAGAAATTTCCTGTGGTGGGAAACTAGTTTGTGCAACTTTTTTGTATTTACAGTTTTGAGGGATAAGCCTCTTAAATTTCTCTAACTAGAAATATATGTTAAAAAAACAAAAAATGATTTTCAATTTTTTTGTAGTTTATTGCACTTTTTTGCAATTTATGTAATTACTATGCACTTAATGCATACATATTATTAAAATTTGGGCTATAATGGTTGTATTGATGTATAGCAACTTGAAATGCATAAGGATTATGGGCGATCGTGGCTCAAGAGTTGGGAGTTCGCCTTGTAATCGGAAGGTTGCCGGTTCGAGCCCTGGCTCGGACAGTCTCGTCGTTGTGTCCTTGGGCATGACACTTCACCCGTTGCCTACTGGTGGTGGTCAGAGGGCCCGGTGGCGCCAGTGTCCGGCAGCCTCGCCTCTGTCAGTGCGCCCCAGGGTGGCTGTGGCTACAATGTAGCTTGCCATCACCAGTGTGTGAATGTGTGTGTGAATGGGTGGATGACTGGATATGTAAAGCGCTTTGGGGTCCTTAGGGACTAGTAAAGCGCTATATAAATACAGGCCATTTACCATTTAAATGGCGCGTTTAAATGTTCTTTCAACAGGAGCTGAGTGATCAGACAGGCGGCGAGTTTGACAACAGTGATGTCAGATGGGTGATCACAGTTCCTGCCATCTGGAAAATGCCTGCAAAGCAGTTCATGAGGGAAGCTGCTTACAAGGTAGACTCTTCCCCCACTCACCCACAAATGTAGTGGTGATTTTAACATTAAGTAGAAGTACTGTTGAGTGTCGTTGTGTCCATACCTGTAAATCCATACATCCATGTTCTGCTGCTTATCTGGGTTCCCAGTCACAAGGGCTAAAATCTAATCACAGATATCCAGACCTCCCTCTGCTTGGCCACTTCCTGGAGCTCTTCTTGGGGTACACTGAGGTCACTCCAGAGATATAATTACTCTAATGTGTCCCGAATCTATAAAAATCCTCCTGCCAGCTGGACATGGCAAAAACACCTCACTTAGAAGATGTTGGGTGTCCCCCACATAGCAAAATTGGTATGGCCCCGATCTGGCCCACACAATGTGCTTACACATGGCCCACATACCGCAAAGAATGACGGCCCTTTGGAGGCCCAGATCTGGTCTGCCAGAGGTGGCCAACACATGGGCCAGCACAAGGCCAGTTGCAGACACGCTGGTGGTCCTGTGCTGGCCCATGTGTGGATTACCTCTGGCAAACCTGATCTGGGCCACCAAAGGGCCGTCATTCTTTGCGGTATATGGGCCATGTGTAAGTTGTGTGCAGCCACGGGCCAGTTGCAGACACACTGCTGGCCCTGTGCTGGCCCAGACCAGTTTCAGCTCTGGCCCCAGATGTCAGCCTAATGTGTAGCTTAACCAAGACATCTGCCGGAACATAATAGTGCAAAAGTAACATGACGAAACTCTGTTCAGACAGTGAACGGACTGACTCTTATATAGCACTTTTCTAGTGTCCCAGATTACTCAAAGTGCTCTGTACGGCATGCCACATTCACCCAGTCACATAATTTTCTCTAAACAGAGTGCTTCCTAACTACATCCATGCACATTCACACTCTTGACATGCAGACTGGAGGAGTCAGGGATCGAACCACTAACCTTCCGATCAGTAGGTGACCTGCTCTACCTCCTGAGCTACAGCTACCCACTGGCAATGATGAGTAAACCGTCACTAGGTTTTGGATAAAGTGTACACTCACAAATCTGTCAAACTTGCATTTAAAACGTTGGCTACCATAGCAGTATAGTATTGCAACATGGCATTTAGGTCTTCTAACTAAATTTGCACATTTAGAGGACAACGTCTGAATGCATTGTTGAGACCATGTGTTATAAAACCAGTGTTTCAGGCTTTGCATCTGTAAAAACATCTTCTTAATGTTATGCTTAGATGATAAATTAGCTCAAGTCAGACTTGAAATACATTGTTGGAAACCCTGAAGATGATGAGGAAAATTGAAGTTTAACAACAAACTGCTTGGTTGAAACAAGTCTTAACTGTTCAAACCACTAAATGGAAATTCTTACAAAGCAGACTTTTGGTATTAAATTTGTTTCAGGTGACATTTACAAGATCTGTAAGAGTCTTTGTTGATACCACGGCATCATGTTTGTCTCTGACTGCCAAACCCGTCGTATGGCTGTAGCTCAGGTGGTAGAGCAGGTCACCTACTAACCAGAAGGTTAGTGGTTTGATCCCAGTCTGCATGCCAAATATCTCGGGCAAGGTACTATTCCTACGTTTTTCTGATGCCATCAGGGAACGTAAATGTTAGACATTTGAAACAGCGTATTAAAAAGTGAAGGAGGTAAGTTGTGTGAAGTGCTGAGTAGAAAAGCGCTGTATGAGAATCAGTCCATTTACCATGGCTGAATGCGCCTGGCACATGCGCTGGACACATGTGCTGCAGCTGTCCAAGTAAAAGTTAGCTGAAGGGAAAGTTGTTGCCCTGCTGGAGATCACTAAGTTTGGGTCAGTACAAATTTGGTTTCCACTGTGCCACTCAGCTCCTACATTTTCCACATGTCAGCAGCTGCTTTTAATTGGTGGCAGCATTAGTTACAGTAAAGCCACTGCTTTCGTCTCTAACTGCTTCAGTGCAGCTTCTCTGGACTTTCTGTTCAAAGCAGAGCGGCTGATTTTGTGCATTTAAAGTAGCCATGAGATGAAGTAAGGAAAGAAAACTAAAGGAAATGTGAACAACGACACAAATGTGAGATGCAGTCGTTATCACTTTCATCTTTGTTTTGGTGGACTGTGATTTGTAACAGCTGCAGTTTTCTGTTCTGTGCTTACACTGCACGTGTCATTCCTCACCAGCAGTTCTTAATCACTGCTTCATATCACAGCTAATGTGCAGCATTAGTCACAGCACATTCTTCACTCTTGATTGCAGATTTGTATAATCGCCATGTTATGCATTCATTGCATTCCTTGGCCTGTTGCTTCCTGTGAGTAGAAAAAGTTGTTAATTGAACTTTATTGTATTTAACTTGGGACGGCTGTAGTCAGATTTATTTTCAGTTCAGTTTTATTCTTATAGTCCTGATTCACAACACAAGGCACCTCAATGAACTCTGTATTTAAAGTTCGGCATATTGTTAGAGAGATAATCAAACAATGTTCCATCCACCTTTTTATTTTATTTATATTATTTTTCCCCTCATTGTATTTTGTTTTCTCTTCTTTCTTTTGCACCTTTGTGGTCCAGCTACCCAATTTCGCTGTGCAAGAAACTGCACAATGACAATAAAAAGCTCTAAGTCTCTAAGTCAGTGTTTAACAACAGTGGGAAGGAAAACTCCCCTATAAGAAGAACGAAACACCAGTAGAACCAGACTGAGGCACCCGCTGGGGGTGAGGATAAAACAACTAGAGCAGAGAGAGTGAGGACAAAAGGCGGCCTATGGGAAAAAGAGCAAGAGTTTAATATTTACTCATGATTAAATAAAGTGGTGTCGAAACAGGTGAGTGAAGGACAAATGCTCAGTGTATGATGGGAAGCCTGCCAGCAGCCTAAGCCTATTGGAGCATTAAGGTGGTCAGTCAGCACTAACTAAAAGGAAAGCTTTAAAGCTGAGTGTGTGCCTGTTTCACTAATCCAAACTGGAAACTGGAAGCTCTGCCTCCCATTCTAATTTTAAAAATCCTAAAAACCAGAAGTACAACTGCGGTCTGAGACTGAAGTACTCTGGTAGTGATGATGATCAATTAAATAATCTATAAATACATGAATTTGCTTTTTTAGCTCCACTCCAAGATAGGTGCACTAATAAGAAAGTGAAATGAGTCGCCAACGGCTGCATATATACAACAGCAAACAGACCTGGAAAGAATGTGCAACAAACATGTGTGAGTGTTTGTGTAGATGTCTTTGACATCCTTATAGTGAGAGTGAGAAGCTGCAATAACACAACCAGGAGCCACAGGACCCAGGAGACCATAGAGTACTGATCCGAGGCTACACATCACAATGACAACTTCGTGTCCACCCCAGGACTAAGAAGAGGGAGGCCCAGATGAAGCACCATGGCTAAAGATCAAGAGCCCTAGAAGACCAGAGGCAAGGGGCAGCCCACCCTGCCATAGGCCAGCCATCCCAGCATGAACGGGGCTGCAGGTGCCCAAAAACCACCCAACACCAAGCAGATCCACCTCCCACGTAGAAGAGACTGAGCCATCCCAGACCACAAACTAGGGCGCAGTAAGGAGTCAGCAAGTCCCAGACCCAGACCACATCAGCCCTCTCTGAAGTGTGGGTGAGCAGCCTGCAGCAACTGTGCTGCAAGCTGTGTCCGTGTTATATGGTCCTGCACGCCTGTCCAAATGCTCTGGCAGTGAATATGTGAAGACACATGGTTTAGGTATGGTATCCCAGCCTCACCCAGCTGGTGAGGCTGGGTGAGGCTCACCAGCTAAATTGAATTCTCTCTAGAAAGAGAATTCAATTTAGAATGATGTCTTTGCTAGACATGGAAGCAAATACATCATTTATACTCCTTACTTCCTTATACATTGCCAAGAAAACTGTTCTGATGAACTGGAAACCAAAAAACTGCTTATGTGTCCATATATATAGAATTTTACTGCATGATCAAATTAATCAGGAGGAAACTTTTGTTTTTTCAAAAAACCAATGACTTTGTTTCTCTCTGGTCCCCACTGATCAGTTACATCACCTAGTGGGGGTGGGTGGCTGTATTTTCTTTTTCTGGTCAATATATTGTTGTAAGTTGGTGTTGAGTCTGTCAGAGAGGTTTTTATGCTAAACCTTTAACGCTGTTACAGGTCTTACTGCTAAAGCTAATGAAAGGCAAAGCAGAGAGTGTTACGTTTCCACAGAGTGTTTGTTCCAGCTTTGTGTTCTGGCTTTTGTTTTTTAAACTTTTATTCTTGATGGTGTGTTTTTCTATTTAAAAATCCATATGCTTGTCTAGTGACCAGTCCATAAAGGGTTTATTAGGCATCAGTGAAAACAAATAGTGGATTTTTAATTGTTGCAGCTCTCGTCATGAGTGATGTAGTCATGTACGAATAACCAGAAGAAAAACTTCTATATACGCTAAATTGTGAAATAGTTAAAGTGTCAGACTAAAAAGAGGAAGGTTTTAATTGTAAATATTTTAATTGTGACAAAGCATAAGAGACCGGATGATCTTGTAGATTAAAAGAGAAAACCCCATTTTCTTAGGGGGCTGTAACCTATCCCACCTGTCACAGGGTCAAAGGTGAGGTACAGTTGTGACTAATAATTCAGCAAACACGGGGTACCTCAGTGTATACTACATGTGGACACAGTAGAAGAAGCTGAAAAGACAAAAGAAACCTTTTCTTGTCCTTTAAAGCTGAAGCGTATTGTGTTGTGCATGCTCTTGTCTAGTCTGGTCTGGTATCCCGGGAAAACCCTGAGCAGCTGATCATCGCCTTAGAACCTGAAGCAGCATCGATCTATTGCCGCAAGCTCCGCCTCCACCAGATGGTGGACCTGGGCACCCAGACCACACAGAATGGCTTCAGCCCCTCTGACAATGTGGGCAGTGGGATGAGCCAAGGTATGTCTCACTAACAGATATAAGAGATTATTCTGAAGCCACGAGCATGTTTTCATTCATACATGCACACAGTCATGTTCAGTGTTTGATTTCCGATGGCAACATTGTTACTGGCATCATAACATTTTCCCTTATGTTGTTTTCTTTATAGCATCACCAGGTAATTATTACACAACTTTTCAAAAACGATTCAAACGTACACCAACTCGTTTCTTTTGAGTCTTCACATTTCCCTTTATGTTTGCTTCTTCTCTGAGAATTGTGTTGTACTAATCAGCTTCTTCAGATTTATTATCCATCAATCCGTACATTTTCTGTCACGTATCTAGGTCACGGGGGCAACAGTCTAAACAGAGCCCAGACCTCCCTCTCTCCACCATCTTTCCTAGCTCCTCTGGGGGACACCAAGATGTTCAAAAGCCAGCCAGGAGATGTAATTGCTCCAGTCTGACCTGGGTTTGCTCCCCGGTCTCATCCTGGTGGGACATGCCCAGCAAATCTCACCTAGGATGTGCTCAGGAAGCATCCTGGTTAGATGCCTGAAATGGCTCCTTTCCTTTTCGAATCTGAGGTTTGACTAATAGATCCTCTCCAACTCTCTGGCATACATCCTCCCAGGGGGCTGAGAAGCTTGAGGCCCAAAAGTTGCAGCACACTCTCTGGTACACCCTCTTGAAGAGGGTCAGCCAGTCCAGAGGCAGTGTCCTTGCAGTGTTGCAGATGCGTGTCAGCCATGCAAACTGCAACAGAAAGTTGGGAAAGTCAGGGTGAATCTTGGATGTTGGATAGAAAACACTCTGCTTCACGGCTGAGCATGTCAGTCCCTGCAGTCACATCCCCTCCACATTAGTGTTAA
This sequence comes from Pundamilia nyererei, assembly GCF_000239375.1. Lineage (NCBI taxonomy): Eukaryota > Metazoa > Chordata > Actinopteri > Cichliformes > Cichlidae > Pundamilia > Pundamilia nyererei. The sequence goes on from NW_005187598.1 coordinate 885,841, forward strand.
AGTTTCCCAGTATTAAATTCGGTTCTTTTGTATTCTTTACGGCCAAAAAGACACAGCTCAGAAGTGGTCCTGAACACAAAACACACAACCCCAGGTCTGAAGCACAAACAGAAGCCTAGGTATTTATACACTTGCGCTCTACGTCACACCACACTTTACGTTTCGATCAAACAGCCTAGTTGGTTTCACTTTCTACTGCAGTTACCACGCTTCTGCAAACGCATACAGTTTCCTGTCAGCACTTTTGGCACAGAGTGTACTCAGAGTTAGGCCTTTCTTATATAAAGCAATATAATCAGCATATAAGCATTTAAGATTATAAATGTAAACCTCAACACCAGTAAGACAGTCGAGTCATCAGGTGGGACCAGTGTCTCTCGCCCTCAAACACCAGTTTGGGCGCTCTCCCACCAAAAAGTGGACGTCACATATATCTAAAACCAGTTTCAGCAACTGGGGGTTGGATCACCAATACGTCCACCCTCAGCTGCTGCCTGGTCCACAGCGCACTGGTCCCCTGCAGCCCCTCCTGTGTGAAGGGGTACAACCATGTGGCTCGTTCGGGCTGAGCATGGCTGGCCCCGCGGGCTAAGGCCAGACCACCAAATGCTTGCTCATGTTGCCCCCACTAACCCAAAACATAGGAATGTCATTTGCAATCGAAATCTGTGCAATAGTAATTAGGGGTGAAATTACATGAAATTTCAACCTCCCATCTGAGCAAAAGGACTTTAATTATGGTTTTATTAGGCCTGGAACGAGTTAAACATGTGGCCTGTTTTCTATGCTTCCACATTAAAAGCAGGACAGAATAATTTCTAGTCTATCAAACAGTGTGCCAATGATGCAAAGTGAAAATGTTAAACAGCAATGAGCTCTCTGTGCGTTCTTTCTCACATATTTAAGTTGTATTTGGTGCAAAGCATGTGTTCATCACCACAACCAAAACAGAAGACTTACAAGGTTTATCAGTCCTATTGTTAGTCTGCATAAAGACAAACTCCACATTCAAAGACTCATTTTGGCCTTGCTTGTTTCCATTTGCATTGTTGGTTCTTTTGTGTATCCATGGATACACAAAAGAACCTCCTTGAATCGCTACCTTATCTTGGTAGAGGGGTTTGTGTGTCCCAGGGATCCCAGGGGCTATGTTGT
>NW_005187598.1:889901-906993 GCF_000239375.1 Pundamilia nyererei
GGTCTGGGCCTCTTTGCTTAGGCTGCTGCCCCCGCGACCCGGCCCCGGATGAAGCGGATGAAGATGGATGGATGAAGATGGATGGATGGATACGAATGAGTTTGCTCTAGTTGTGCACCTTTGCAGCACACTTTTATACACGTGCACAAGACCAAATATACTGCATATATACTGCATATATACTGCATGTATACTGCATGTATACTGCTTGTATACTGCTTGTATACTGCATGTATACTGCATGTATACTGCATGTATCACAGTGCCAGAAAACCGATTCTGTTCGTCTGAAGATGGCAGTTTCAATGTTGACAGTTTACCTACCAATCATTATGAAATTGAAGCCATTGTTCATTATTAAGTAAATAGTGCTAGTTTATTGTGTATAATGGGGGGAAACTTGAATCCAGCTGAGTCTCAGGCTCAGTCTTGGATGTGTGATGAAATGTTTCTGACACTGACGACGTCCAGATGAACAAAATCAGCGTTCTGGGATTTCCTCACCTGGTTGATCGAGCACGCATCATCATATCGCTCTAACACCTCACTTCCTAAAAGGCATCATCAAAGCTTTAGAGTAACATATGTTCCATTCAGTTTGTAGGGTTAATGCTAAACAGTACACTGCCTGTGCAACACAAGCATGAGTTCAGAATAGAAGAGTGTGAGTGCTGGCACCGCCTGCAGCTCAGACCTCGGCTACAGGCAGGCATGCTATAAAACACAGAAATGAATAAAAAAATCACAGAGTTTGTGCCATAGCTGTGTGAAGGCAGGAGGGAATGGTGAACCCAAGGGCAGGACTCACGGAGGCAAATGTGAAAACACCTGGCTTTATTGGGAGATTGCATACTGAACAGAAAACTAACTAAACAAAGCAAATAAACTAACAGGCAGGCAAACAGAACACGGAGTCGAATGAGGGACGACGCAGACACTAAATACAAGAGGTGAACAGGACTAAGAGGAAACAGCTGGGAGGCACGGCTGACACTAATTACACAGATGAGACAGGGAGAGCACAAAACTGAACACACTGACATAAGACACAGACCTTCAAAGTAAAACAGGAAATGCACAGACTGGACTCAGAGACACGGTACAGACAGAGAGCAGAGGGACATGCATCAAAACACAAAAACATGATCAGAACGAACTAGAACACAAGATCATAATAATAATAAACACAAAATGCTGAGTCAAATGACCCAGGACCATGACAGTTTGTAATCGTAGAGAAACCATTCATTGGTTTTGTCATATTCAAGCAGGAAGCACTCAGGGCTTCAAAGATTCAGAGCAATTGAAAACGGACCTTTGAAATGTGCGTTTTTGCAACAGACTGTACAATTCAGGTGACAATGAATACATCAGGAAACGAGTGTCACTGCATTTGGAGAACATATTTCTAGCTGTAACTGGATGCCTTGGAAATGGTCCCCCAGTACAAACAACAAAAATAACTAATAATATTAACCCTGTTGACATGCCTAAATGCAGTGAGATGCTGCCATGAGAATGGCTGATTAGAAATCTACCTAACAAACTGTCCTGTAAGTGGTGACGGTCACTCCTCAGTGAATACGTCTCAGAGTAGTATTATTAGAAACAATGGTTTAAAGATGATTTAAAGACTTGGGTGTCAGTTCTGTCATTTTCTGAGCTTTCCTTGGAGATAGGAGAGTCCGTTAGTCCAACACTCTGTTGGAGGATCCCTGTGTACAGTCAGGTGCATGCATCTCATCTCATAGTACACACATGAGTCCATAATAAATAAGCTGTCAGAATATTAAAGACTATTGGAACACGACTGCAGTTTCCTTTGGATGTGCATTCCCACTGAAGCATATTCTTCCTCACATGGTTTAGTCCAAATCACACATCTGTAATGTTTTGTAATGTTTATGTTATTTCTATATTGATTGGTTTGGATTGATCTTTCAGGTATCATTTAGCCTGAGATTCTTGTACATAACTACTGATTGTCCATCCCTCTCTGCATCATGTGTAATTAAAATTCTTTATAGTTGGACTGAACATTTTCATCGTCAAAGGGACCTGCTCTGGTAAAAATGAAAGTTTACACTAAATGTTTTTAGAACGATGAACTCAGATAGCACTGAGTCTCTCTGTTAACAGGTTAAGTACCACAGGAGGGTGCAGGAATTAAACCTTTACTTAAAAAGCATCATTAGCTGTCTCAGCTAATCACAGAACGATCTCTAAGCTTCCTGTTAAACCTCAGTGTTTGTTACTACTCACAATAACATTTTATTAGAGAAGTAGCTGCATGCTGCAGGTACTGCGCTGCAGTGGTTTGGATCATATCTATCTAATAGACTCCAGTTTGTTCATGTAAATGGAGAGTCCTCTTCACACACTGAGGTTAATTATGGAGTTCCACAGGGTTCAGTGCTAGGACCAATTCTGTTTACATTATACATGCTTCCCTTAGGCAGTATCATTAGAAGACATAGCATACATTTATATTACTGTGATCTCTGGCTCTGTTTCAGCGTTTGTCTTTTTGACCTCGCCCCTCTTCCCCAGCTGGTTGTGTCAAATGAGCCTCATTCCCAAGCCTGGTCCTGTTTCTTCCCATTTGTAACACAAAAAGGACCCATCCACACAGTGCTGCAGGATGAGTGATTTTATTTACATGGTCTTTCTTTATAGCAGCTTTTGAGCTGCACATCTCTTTCTTCCAGGCCACGCCACCTTCTAAAACAGGAAAGTGTGATGGATGTCAGGTGTGCTGGCTGGCCTTTACACCTACTCATGTGCTAACTTTAGGCAGTCCTTGCTAAAGTCAGTTAAAAACATTTGTCAGAGCTGGGAACGCACTTAAATATTGCTCTAGGTCAGGGGTTTCACACTTTGTAATTATTATGTGTGAGCCGAATCTTCAGCCCTGCTGAGAATCCATGCAGGTTAGGGTGAGACTTTGACGGACACATCATGCAGCCAATCACATGCAAAGGCAGACTGGAATCATATCATTGTGTGAAAGAAGGAAGTGGGGCAGATATTCCAAGACAGCAGGTGTAGTGGTACAGGCCAGGTACACAGAGACACTGAGGCATTTAAACCCAAGTGGGTCGGGAAAAAGGCAACGAGCGAAAACATAAAGTGAGCGGAACCTGTCTGCATTTCAGTGACGTGGAGACTTGATCGAATCAGGAGCTAAAGTCATAACCATTTTTATTTTCAGCAATTTTCCATAATGGAGAACAAAAGGTTTGACAATTGTCCAGGCCTTAAACCTCAGCTTAACAGACTTAACTTTGATCGGCCTCTCACCACGGACAAGCACAAGCATAAACTTTGGACCTTAAACTATGTTTTACAGTTCTACACAAAGTAAATAAGCAATAAACAAGTAACTTGTTGAACCTCCATTCCCCTTACCGGGGGTAAAAGGGAGAACAGCTGGTTTAACAGGATGTACAGATATTTAAACATAGATGTGTGGTATCCATGGAAACATCAGAATCTCAGCTAAAACCCCACAAAACCATGAAACAACCATGAAACAACAAAAACAGCTAAAACAGCAAACAAAGTTCAGGTAAACAGAGAAAAAGAGGATTTTCGCCCACAGAAAAGTCTTTAGTGGGACTGTCGGAACAGCTGTGACGTTTTCTCTAAACACTGTTTGAACCCCATAACACGGTGCATCAAAACTGGTCCACACATGACGGATCGGGACCCGGCACCCGGCACAGAGTGATATAGTATGCACGGTGACGTGCCTGGATGATCGCCATGAATTATACATCAGGGAAGCTGAATGGTCTAAGCTAAGTAGATGACACAACACAGAAGAGGGCCCCTGTAAAGGACCCTGCAGTCGGTTTGCTAAAGCTAAATGTGTGGTCGAGCAGAGAGAGCGCTCGGGTGGCCGCCCTGCTCCAGGGCCCGTTTTCTGTTGTCATTTGGAGGCAGTGCACAAAGTATGTGTTACTGCTGGTTTGCCACTCTTACTTGTGCTGCTATTGGTTATAACATACAAAAAGCTGGAGTGTAAGCAAGAGTTAAAAATCTGCATTTTCATGCTTTATTCTTTTATCGTCTTTCCGGCTCATTCCAAACCAAACATGTGGATGGACACATCTGTGGGACTTCAGATCCCAACTGCATGTCGCTGGCAGTGGATCAAGTTTGCGACTGCAAATGCTGATTGGTTGATAAGACCTAACCTCCCCATTATGCAACAATCACTGGTATGCAGCACCTGTAGTTCAGGGTTGGTGACATCACCAACACGCTGCAGACCGTCTGTGGTGATAATGGAAAATACATAAACAGAGTTAATCTGCAGACGAAAAGGGAGTTTTGCCTTCCCACTGTCGCCAAACTGCTTGCTCGTGGAGCGTTGTCCAATTGTTTGGGTTTTCTCTGTATTCTTGTAGGGTCGTTAACTTACAAGCTAAAGTGTCCTGAGGTGACTGTTGTGATTCGCATCTATATAAATAAGACTGAATAGATCCATTTTCCACTTAGATTCTGTGCATGACGTTGTATATCATGTTCTGTAGTGACTGTATGTATGTATGCCAACCAAATGACCCATTTAATAAGCATTTTAATGAAACTGTTCCTGAAAAGATCTCTATAGAGATCCTGCTCATAGTATGGATTCATCTCAGGCTGCTGCTTGTCTCACACTCCACTGGATATGAGCCCCACAACTTCTCATAGCAACGCTTCCTGCCTTGGTCAGACTCACCAGAACACTCTCTTTCTGTTAACAAGCAGCTAAGGAGCATGTACGGCGCAACCGGCAGAGTCGCACGTTTTTGGTGGAAAATGTCATAGGGGAGCTTTGGTCGGAGCTGGAAGAAGGTAGAGTCTCTCTCTTCTTTTACTCATCTGTTCTCTTTTACTTTAGGCTGCCTCCTTTGGCTCTTTCATGTACTGTCATCCTGTCATAGATTAAGAGATTATGATGCCGATTAAGAAACCAGCATCATAAACCTAATATTTAGAGAATTGGCACCAAATGTATAAAGAAATAAAAAAACTCAAGTGTTCAGAAACACCGACATAGTTTAAGCATCGTTCAGCTGCTGGCTTGGCAGAAGGTAGGGCCACACATTTGATTTGGCAGTTTCTTACCCTTCTGACACAACCACAGCGGGGATGTGTGTCCAGCATGGAGCCAAATAACACTGATGCAGTTTGCTAAATAAGTTCATTTGATTGCACTAACTGGGAAAGGCTGGATCAGCCAGAGGGACGCATTGCTGTGGTTGGTTGTTATGTTGTTGGTCATATCAGAATAAACAGTCACCTGACAGGATATTACAGCCTCCCTATAAAATTAGTTTCTGTTCCTTCAACACACATGTGGTTTTAGAGCCACTTTAAACTGAGCTCATTTATTTTACAAACCTTTCCTTTTAGGTGGGAAAAGAGCCCAGCTGAAGAGGTTTTAAGGCTTATTCGGGATACCCATCAGCGGCACATGTGCAGCTCTGCTAAATTAACACATAAACCATTTGACTGGTTAGCAAACAACCAATCACAGCACAAACCACTGGAAACCCTGCTTTACAGGCTTGATAGCTCATTAGCATCTCTGCTCTTGAACACTGGACAAATGCTTACCTGCAGCTGACAGTATCAGTCTGCTAAACGCCGTCCTGCTAGCGAGCTTTAATAACCACGGGAGCTGTGGTTTCTGTGCTGTTCCCATGTCACAGCCGAGTGGCTGTGCTGTTACACACCCTTCATCTTTAAAAGTTCTAACTAAAAATTGAAGACTGACTTTAATACAAAGACTATAATTATTGCTTTCAACATGGATACATATTAACTTTTTGTATCATATTTGATACATGAGTTTCTGAGACCTGCATCAACATGATCAATATTTGCTATCATTTCAAAATGTTATGGACAAAACTCTTTTTTTGTCTAAAATTAACATCGTTGTTATCAAACAGTTGTCAAAAACACTCAATGTATCAAATGCAATACAAAACATACACATAATAAAAATCTATCAAACACAACATGATAAAGCAATAAACACATTTTGTGGATTTTGTTATAAGGGTTCATAAACATCTCAGTTCTAAAAAATCTGAATTTTCTGGCTATTTTGTGATGGGTCTTACAGGGTTAATAGAGGCTATTAAACCTGTTAGCTCCACCTGTCCTGAGTGGTTTGCTTCCTTCTACACTGCCTTAGAACTGAGTTTACAAGGATCAGGTCAGCAGTGCTCTCTGTGGCCTCACTCCAGAAGCAGGAGTGCCAGACAAAGTCATGTTCCTGTAAACAACACAGTGCATGCACTTTGTCTCATGCCACGCTTCTCACCTGCTCACTTTTCTGCACAGGTGACCGATATGTGGTGGTGGACTGTGGTGGAGGAACAGTTGACCTGACTGTCCATCAGATCCGTCTTCCAGAAGGACATCTGAAAGAGCTCTACAAGGCTTCGGGTACAGCACGTGTAGCGTAACACTTTGCTAAAGCATCAGACCGTGTTCATGTGACTCACAGCTGTCTGTTTTCTCAGGTGGCCCCTATGGGTCCATTGGGATTGACTATGAATTTGAGAAGCTGCTGTGTAAGATCTTTGGCCAAGATTTCATTGACCAATTTAAGATAAAGAGGCCAGCTGCGTGGGTGGATCTGATGATTGCATTTGAGTCTCGAAAGAGAGCTGCAGCCCCTGACAGAACCAATCCTCTCAATATTAACCTGCCCTTCTCCTTCATTGACTACTACAAGAAGTTCAGGGGCCACAGTGTGGAACATGCTCTGCGCAAAAGCAAGTGAGTGTAAACAGAAAACCCAATCCTGGACTGACATGAGCGTCTCTATAATCCTGACACCAAAAAGATGCGCTCGTTTGCTTTTGATACAGATTTAATCTGAATTATATTGACTCTGTGATTTCATGTTGCAATATTTCTTGATCACATTTGATTCTGTACATGATCCAAAAGGTTGATTCTGTTCATCTGGACGTTTTCAGAAACGTTTCATTATCATCAGGGGGCTTCTTCAGTCTCAGCTGACTGCAGGTTTCCAACCTTATGAACAGGACATCAGGGGACATCTCCTAGCCCACTGATGAACAATGGGCTGGGAGGCCAGTTCCTCAGTACCATTCTAAACGCTAAGTCCAGATGAGCTGCCTTTTGGGATTTACTGACCTGGATGATTGAGCATCCATCAAGACAGATTAGGCACATATTAGTTTTTTTTAGCTTGTCAACATCTTGACTAAGATGAAATTTTAAAAGTGTGAAAAGTGTTTGTCCCCTTTATTCAGTTGAATTACTCTAGCAACCGCCAGGCCTGATTTCTGCCACACCTGTTCTCAATAAACCACTTAAATAGGACCTGCCTGACAAAGTGGAGTAGACCAAAACATCCTCAAAAGCCAGACACCATGACGCAATCCAAGGAAACTCAGGGACAAATGAGAAACAAAGTAACTGAAATCTCTCAGTCTGCAAAATGTTATAAAGCCATTCTAAAGCTGTAGAACTCCAGCGAACCAAAAATGACAGATATTATCCACAAATGACGAAAACACGGAACAGCGGTGAACTTTCCCTGGAGTGGCTGGCCAACCAAAATGACCCCAAGAGCACAACAACAACTCTTGCAAGAGGTCACTGAACCCCAAAACAACATCCAAAGAACCACAGGGCTTACTTGCCTCAGTTAAGGTCAGAGTTCATGACTCCACCATAAGAAAGACACTGGGCAAAAAATGAGTTCCAAACCACTGCCGAGCAACAGGAACATAAAGACCCCTCTCAGTTTCTTGATCTTGAATCATCTTGATGAGTCCCAAGACTTTTGGGAAAAGCAACATGTTGCCAGCAGTAAAATAAGGTGGTGGTAGTGTGATGCTCTGGGGCCGTCCTGCTGCCTCAGGACCCAAAGACTTGCTGTGGTAAATGGAACCATAAATTCTGCCGTCTACCAAAACACCCTCAAGGAGACTGTCCAGCCATCAAGACCTCAAGCTGAAGCACACTTGGGTTCTGCAGCAGGACGATGATCCGCAACACACCAGCGGGTCCACCTCTGAATGTTTCAAGGAAAACAAGATGAAGACTTTGGAGTGGCCTAGTCAAAGTCCTGACCTGAATCTGATGGAGATGCTGTGACATGACCTTGACAAGGCGACCTCGACAACCCTCCACAGCACTGTAACAGCCAGTTAGCAGAAACGCTTGGTTGCAGTTGTTGCTGTCAGGGTGGCCTAATCACTTATTAGGTTTAGGAGGCAATTACTTTTTCATACTGCTGTAGCTAGTGGCTGTCTGTAGGCTGTGCTAACATGTTAAGAGCCTAAGAGATGCTTTCATTTTCTGGACCATCACCTGAAGCAAAAGTCTTTTTTTGATTTCTATCTCTGACTTGCATTAATAAACAGTTAAACTCTTGCATTTTTAGTCCCATTTGTAACAAACATGTTGTATCTGGATGAGAATAAAGTGAACAACAGTTCAGTTGTATCATTAGTTACATTTTGTGCTGTCATTTATAAATATGAGTCTTTGCCATTTTGTGAAATTTGACAGTTCAGTGATGTTTTGATTTGATAATTTATTGTAACTAACTAATGATCTGCCTGTGAACTGAAATGAATACAGTGTATGTAACAGATGTTCTCCTCTCTTTCCAGTGTGGACTTTGTGAAGTGGTCATCTCAGGGGATGCTGCGGATGAATCCAGATGCTATGAACTCCCTCTTTAAGCCCACCATAGACCACATCATCCAACATCTCAGTAAGCTACATTATAACACCTGCATAAACACATATCACTCACCTTAGAGTCAAGAAAGTTGCAAAGTAAATAATAGTATTTGTATTGCTAATAATAATACATTAAAACTGCAATGCAACTTTTAAGACAACCTTTAGTCACTGTGCCACTACTCTCAAGTAACTAATGGGAAAAATGACCCTTACATGTACAAAAGATCGTATAAGTATTGAACAATGAGTGTCAAAAATCTTCACTGGGATCAGTAACATTTTGTTCAATGTGTTGTTGTTGCTCAGTTTCAAACTGACAGGGTTGGTCACTCCCTAACTCCAGACAGCCTAGATCAGGGGTGGGCAACTCCAGGCCTCGAGTGCCGGTGTCCTGCAGGTTTTAGATGTGTCCTTGATCAAACACAGCTGATTCAAATGGCTAAATTATCTCCTCAACATGTCTTGAAGTTCTCCAGAGGCCTGGTAATGAACTAATCATTTGATTCAGGTGTGTTGACCCAGGGTGAGATCTAAAACCTGCAGGACACCGGCACTCGAGGCCTGGCGTTGCCTGGCCTAGATAATCCACAGTTTGCTCAACCACATGAAAGTAGGTCACATTTCTTAAGGATGGATGGGCCTGCTTCAATACAGATAGTGATTATAGCAATTTATTATAGCATAACATAAATAAAATAAAACCCCTGTTTTTCTGTGACATTTGTAACGCATTTGAAGACACTGCAAAGACAGTGCTACAACTGAATTTAATTCAGTTTAATGTATAAAGTGCTAACTCACATCAACAGCTGCCTCAAATTGTAAATATGTTACAGTAGTGGAGAGAAACCCAGCAGTTAGACAATGAGCAAGCATTTGGCATCAGTGGGAAGGAAAAACTTCCTTTAAACAGGAAGAAACCTGCGGCACATGCACTTGTATGTGAGGAGAACGAGTTTGAATTCAATTCTGGATTTAACAGGACGCCAAAGAAGAGAAGCTAACGTGGGAGAGACCTGCTCTCTGTCCGTTCATTAAGCCCCAAAGTGAGGAATCTAATAAACAATCTGCCTAATATCCATACGTTGTCTCAAGAAAGACATCAAAGGAAATCCACAAACCTTAATGAAGTTTAAACACCAAAACGGGTAATTGTAGTCTTGCTCCCGTGTCAGAACCAATTTAAAATGAGTAAGTCCTGTTACAGTGGAATTTTCAGCCTTGCGTGACAGCTTCCTGCCATCATCGTGTGTATGAATCGCACTGATGAGCGAAAACACTGAGAGATAATAACATCGATTATCTGATTGGAAGGATTCTCTAGAAATGGGAAAGCATGAAGACTTTTACAAGAGGAAACCTGCTATGGCCAGATGATGAGGATCTGTAGAACAGCAAGGCCAAGCCTCATAAACCATGTTATTTTGGTGACAGGTTCAATTCGATTCATTTACATAACGCCAAATCACAACAGTTGCCTTGAGGTGCTTTATATTGAAAGGTTAACCCCGTGCAATACACAGAAAAGCCCAACAATCACATGAGCAACAGTGGGAGGAGAATAAGGCGTCCTTCAGAACCAGGCTCAGAGACTGGTGGTGGTCATAAAATTCAAATTCAGCTGTTTATCAGTGAAAGGAAGATATAAACAGCTGTGTATCAGTGCACTCACTGGGTATGAATAAAAGGCATTTCTGTGTTTCTCCTGCAGCTGAGCTCTTCGAGAAGCCAGAAGTCAGTGACATCAAGTTCCTGTTTTTAGTGGGAGGTTTTGCCGAGTCTCCCTTGCTGCAGCAAGCTGTCCAGAACATGCTTCAGGGCCGCAGCCGCATTATCATTCCCCATGACGTTGGCCTAACCATCCTGAAAGGCGCTGTTCTGTTTGGCCTGGACCCCAGTGTGATTAAAGTCCGCCGCTCGCCACTCACATACGGGGTTGGTGTCCTCAATCGTTTTGTGGAGGGGAAGCACCCACCGGAGAAGCTGCTAGTTAAAGATGGAACGCGCTGGTGCACGGACGTCTTCGACACCTTCATAGCTGCGGACCAGTCTGTGGCACTTGGCGAGATGGTCAAGCGGAGCTACACGCCGGCTAAACCTTCCCAGCAGGTTATTGTCATCCATGTTTACTGCTCTGAGAAGGAGAATGCGAGCTTCATCAGCGAGCCCGGTGTCAGGAAGTGTGGGACACTGCGCTTAGACGTGAGTGGAACAGAAAGTACAGCGGCACGCCGAGAGATCCAGACGCTCATGCAGTTCGGCGACACGGAGATCCGAGCCATGGCAGTGGACGTGTCTACCGGACGCACTGTCAAAGCTAGCATTGATTTCCTAAGCCATTAAGTATCAAAAGAGAAGTCGTGCTCAGTCCGGAGCTGTGGAGACGGACGCTAACAGCTTACACATACATACAAACACACACCTGTAGGGGCGTGTACCGGGAAGGTTCAGTCGCTCTTCATTTAAGCACTAAAGTGATGATGTGTGCAAACTTAACTCAGACATTCAGCTTTAGAATCCGCGTATCATCGAGGTAAGAGAGGCACTAATGAGAGCTTAGTATGTTTTAGGTTCGTCACTTCACCACAACTGTCAGGTTTCGTGGATAAGCAGCTTTCTAGTGGTCATTCCCTCCAAGGAAACCCCTGAACCCAGTGATGAGGCTTAAAAGCTCCTGACAGAAGCTTCTCCATACTTTAATCTATGTTAAGCAGATCTACTGCCTCTGGCACAGAGAGGAACACATACGGTGAATTCATCTTTGTTTGTTGTTGTTCTGTTCTGAGACTATGAAAGGGTCAGTAAACATCCTCAGAAGAGCTACACAAAAATATCTTAATGTTCTTCTATATAAACTCGTGTCATGTTAGTAGTTCTGCAATATTCAGCCCTTTGAATGGTTCCCTCGAGGGCAAAACACACAGTTTTCCTTATACATGGCCAGTCTGCCAAATGGACGACTTGCAGTCATCTTCCATTTGTGAGATTGCTAGCTTAAAAATAACTAGCATTACTATGTAAAAATGTTCAGCTATGGAGGATTGATGCAAAGTGTTAACGCTGTGACATCTTTGGGTAGCCGCTACAAGTGAAACCACGCTGACTCGCTAACATTTACCAAAACTAAAGTTACAAATATACACTATATCATTCTTAATGCGTTGAGAACGCACGCAAAAATATTAATTTGAGTCATTTTGCTCTTTTTTCCATTAATGGGAGATGTGAGAGTAGTTCATATTTTTAGATTGAATTCAGCTTCCAGCATGGGTGGACTCTCACTGTCAGGCTCATTCATTCATAGATTTCATTATTACAATCTATGAAAAACGTGTTTTACATCCTGCATAGACATTTAATACTTACATACATAAGCGATCATATTTGTGCTTCGCCTGTAGCAACATACTTTATGTTTACAGCCTCATGTAGGGTTTGGTGCACTCATGGTAGTCACTGTACCATCTGTAGAAATATGGGTTTTTACTCAACCGAGGTTGCTGATTTTTTCGACTTTTATTAGCCTTTGTCCACCGCTGGAGTGGAAAGCTTCTTCTACCAGGAAAAACATGCTGTCCTCTTCATGCTTTGGTTTCATGATCAAGCCTTTAGACCCAGTACCACACAGACGAAGGGAACCCGTGTAAAGGCTGAAGGTGTGGTGATTCTATTGCAACTACATTTATAGTAGTATATTTATAAAGTATATAGCCACTTTACCATTAGGCTGAATCATGCAAATGCACCAGCTTGGCCCTTTGATGTAATCCAGTGTTATATCTGATTCCAGTAATGTGAAATGTGCTGCAAGCTCAATCCTAAAGAAAGAACAACCATCAATCTGCTTAACTGTGGCCTTTATTAGTTTTTGCTTCTGATTATCAGCTGTGGAAAGAATGACCCCGCCCACTCGACCTCTTTGATTGCACGTATAAGGTGCAGCAGGCCAGTTGAGGCAAACAACAGTGTATTTATTTCTGTAAATACAGTATTTAAATATTGTACAGATTTTTAGCATTGTACGAGCAATTTCAAAGCCAAGAGTGCATATGTCTGTGTTTTTGTGTACGTGCACATGAAGGAGAGAAGAAAGCTCATGTTCTGTCACATGGACATCCTCAACATTTCTTTCTCACCAGTCAGAACGTGAGAGTTAGAGGCTTTGTTGTGTTCCTTCAAAGACTGGATGCGTCACCTTACTGTCACTTTGCAATCACACAAAAAAGCTTGAATACCTTTGTCCTTAAAAATATTTCAGCCCGTAGGGTTGCATGGTTCCACGATCTAAATGCGCACGGCCCAGTTGGACCGCACACATTCAGATTCTCTTCATTAAAGTGTGAGGCACAGTCACCAATAATCATACAGGTAAAATCTCCAGATCTCCAAAAAAGTCTCAATCATGATAGTGCCTAGCATGAATAAATGTGATGTTCAAATTCTGTCACCGCCAAGAACATACAGTGCTTACTTTCACCTGCAGCTCGGTTCATAAAGACATCCGTTCGTCCCTGCAATGGAGGAAGATCCGTATTTGAATAAGCAGAAAATGATCGAATTGGAACGTGCAAAACCTGATTTCATAGCTTCGCCTGTTTTTGACTTAAGATTAATTTGTTGAAACGTCCATAAGATTCAGACGTTAACTGTTGGCCTTTCTAGTCTCAGTGTTGCACAGATGTAGGAGGCAGTCTGCCCTTTAACAGTCGTTGCATTAGGGCCACATTATTGTTTAAATTTCATGCTTTGGAAAGTTACAAATACATACTTTAAGAAAAAGTACAAGTACTTTGACGTATACTCAGTATACATCAGCACCCACAGGTGCCATAATTAGAGTGGCACCTGTGGAGCACACTGACAGTCAGCAGGAGATTTAGGAGGAAAAACACTCAGTCTCAGCTGCAACAAACTCCCTTAAATTATATAATCACACTTTTGAATTTCATTTTTTCACTGCCATGGTCCAGATATGCAGCAGTTATGAGTTATGTCTGAATTATTATGGATTTCCTTTGATCCTTTGTTTAAACTGTGAATTAAAGCTGGTCTCGCCTTTCAGTGTAAGTGTACAAAGCTGCACAAGCTCCAGTGCCCTCTGCTGTCTTCAGCACTCTTTCTGCGATGCACGTTTTGCATGTGTCACATAGGAATGGCTGCTATTACTAATACACAAAACCACGCTTAACTACTGATGTTTACTCTGGTAGTGTCCTCTTTTTGAGCTCTGGTGTTTGAGCTCAAGCGATGGCAGCTCATAACAAACATTACTGATAACTGAACTAATAACCTTTTATTTTACACGTCTCTGTGTTCACAAAGCATAAATGTAAGACTCTAATAGCACCGTGGTTTTCTTGTTTAACATTAGATGATTGCTATGTGTTTTGTACACCTTTGAGTGTTATGTGATGCACAGGGTACTGTTATGTAGCAGCTTTTTACCTAAAGCTATAACAAGATTAGCAAGATTTAGCTGACTAGCTGACTTTAGCTGACTTTATTCTTGGTGTGTGAAGCATCATTTTTGGTCAATGAGTGAATGATTTCAGGTTATTTGGATGTGATTTGAGTAGCACTCTAGTCAGCTTGCGTTGTCTTTAAGCATCTCCTTAAGACTCTCTAGAAAATCCAAGAATTCAGAAGATTTCGCAGCTAAAATCACAGAGCTTGTTATAAGGATCACCTTAGCCACTCTGGAACGCAAAAACTAAGCAAACTTTATTGTTTAAGCAAAGACATTTTTATGTTTATTATTTTTCATGCAGTACTATGTGTATTTTACCAATGCCAGATATTCACTGTCACTAATAAAATGTTTATTTCAAATTGTTTGCTGTACTTTCTTCAGCTTAGTTAAAATGGGGTCATTTCATACGTCTTAGTAGCAGAGCCAAGGCAACCAACAATTAAAATATTAAAGTTACGCAAAGTGTGTTTATCTATGCTAACATGTGCAACCACAGCCTGCGTGTTACTTGTATGATTAGCTATCTAATTTTAGATTTAGACCTTTGTATTTCCTAACACACCGACCAACGCTTTAAGGTTTTATCAGCAGGTCTGTTAGAGCCAAGCTGACACAATCTGAAGAACAATGGCTACATGTTTGTGAAGCAACACTGCCACCAAGTGGCTCTAATGAGGAATGAGCTGGCTCTACCCTGGTTTTATTATTGTGAGACGTCAAGGACTCCACTTTTTTAAAAGAAAAAAAGTTTGCTCGTAGGACTAGCATGTTATTTTTGACATGAGTTCTCAAAGCACTGCAGACCTCATTTTAAAGGCTGCAAGTAATTTCCATTTTCATTGAATTTAGTTAATTATTTAGGAGATTATGTGGGAACTGCACCAGAAGTGGGAAGTTACAAATTAAAAATACTTTACTGTATTTAAGTGTAGGGGAAAGTGGTCTTGTTTCTGCAAAGCCATAGAGGAAATTGGTCATGTGACTGCACATTTTTGAAGAGTCAACCATTTTACTCATCCTGCAAGGAAGAGAGCCTCATTGCAACAAAGCCAAATCCTACGACTACGCTGGATTGGTTGAGATGGTTGATGGTTCCAACAGTGGTGCAAGTTTTTAAGGTCAAGTAGTAATAGGTCTGTGAATGGAAAGCCCAGCTTCACTTTCAAAGAAGATGATGATGGAGTCATCCCTAGTGTATAAAAACACTACCCACATCACAAAAACTTGGTGGTAGTGGGTAGCATCAAAGAGTGGGATGTTATGAAGTAGGCCAGATCTGTGAAGACAATTGCAGTTCATTTCATCTTAATTTGAATTTCATTTTGTTCTGAACATGTGACCGTGTGGCGCTAGGCCTTGTTTAATAAAATTGACTTTGGATGTGCTCATGTGGCGCAACTTGCTTTTATAACTTACCCCGCACTGGGGGCAAGGTGTGCCACAAGACCACTTTGTTTTGGATCCACAGTGATTGTTCCCAGGGATGCACAACATCCTGAAATATAAGTACATGTTTTAGTTGGAAGCATTACTGTCATGGCCTCACTGTAAGTAAAAACTGGCACAACTCACCCCACTCTCCTAATTTTAAAGGCTCTTTAATTTATTTGTCTGAGCCTTCTAATACTTAAAAGTATTTGTTGGGCAGGCAAAAAGTCACTGATTTTGATTCTAGCTAACAAATGTCCGGTTGGTTGGCCATCACCATTTTGTCCATCTGTAACTGGAAATCTCAAATTATCTTAGATGATTGCTGGCATCTCCAATCAGGAATTCCCACACCCGCCGATCCAAAGTCCCCCCGCCCATTCCCCGCCCAGTACCTGTGTGCGGAAGGCACTGAAGAAGATGAAGAATGGAAAGGCAACCGGACCAGATGACATCCCAGCCAAAATATGGAAGATGCGTTCCTAGCGGATCTCCTTAATCGTATTGCAGCCGAGAACAAGCCTTCCCAGGCCTGGACAACCAGCACCACCATGCCGATCTGGAAAGGCAAGGAGAATGTCAGCCAGTGCACCAACTCTGCGTCGATTCGACTACTCTGTCATGCAATGAAAATCTTTGAGCGAATCCTGAATAAATGCCTTCGTGATATCGTTGAGCTTACCCCAAACCAGTGTGGATTTGTCAAGGGCTCCAGCACCACGGATGCCATTCATGCTGCTCGACTGCTTATGGAAAAGCACAGGGAGATGAACGGGATGGCGCATGTGGCATTCTTGGACCTGGAGAAAGCTTTCGACCACGTCCCACACATCCTTATCTGGAAAGCACTTAGGTCACATAGCATCCCAGAAGAATAAGTGCAATGGATGCAGCTACTCTACCATTTAAGCAGCATGGCTTAAATGGCGTGAATCGACCTGCATCCTGTGTTATCAGAGGATGCCCGAACACCTCAAAGCTAAGATCTAAAAGGCAGTCATATGGCCGGTGGCCCTATAGTAGCAGAATGCTGGCCAGCCACCAAGAAACATGAGCAGATCCTCACTGCTGTGGAGATGAAGATGCTCAGGTGGATGGTGGGCTTAACTTGCCTGGATTGTGTGGGGGAAATATCATCACCCCCACCTGAGATTGGGTACCACGCCCCAAGTGCAAGAGGAGAAGGATCATTGAGTGTGAGAGGAACTGACCTGAAAGGTAGGATCATGGCCAAGCTTGAAACCTGGCCGGTTACCAAGACTGCGTGAAGTAATTCAATTCTATTCTATTTATACAGCACCAAATCACAATAACAGTCGCCTCAAGGCACTTTATATTGTACAGTAGATCCTACAATAATACATACAGAGAAATTCCCAACAATCATGTGACCACCTATGAGCAGCACTTTGGCAACAGTGGGAAGGAAAAACTCCCTTTTAACAGGAAGAAACCTCC
>NW_005187598.1:908078-912256 GCF_000239375.1 Pundamilia nyererei
TGTGTGTGTGTGTGTGTGTGTGTGTGTGTGTGTGTGTGTGTGTGTGTGTGTGTGTGTGTGTGTGTCCGTGTGCATTCTTTGATATTGTTATGTTACAGTCTTAGAAATTAAGTTCAATTCAATTCAATTTTATTTATGTATTGCCAAATTACGACAACTGTCACCACAAGGCAAGATTGTATCTCTTTGTATCTTTTCATATGGCAAATCTATTCTAATCCAGTGTAATAATGTTGTGTTGCACTTACAGGATATGGAGGCTAAGATGTGGGCCAAATCTAACAGCCTAAACATTTTGTTAGCTAAAGGATTTCAACCTGCATACAACCATCTGAACCAAAACATTACAGTTCTCTGTACAGACCAAAATGACTACACTGACATTTACACAATATCCACAGATGTGAGGAGCTCAGTATAAAGGCTCATGGGTGTATTTTCCGTTTTAATATGAAAGACATGGTCGTAAGTAAATCTGACTGCTAAACAAGAAAGAACAAAACAAGCTGTTGTTTCTGCTGTGCTTTAAAGGTTACAAACCCCCATAGAGGAACCAATTTTCCATTAAATTCAGCTTTTTCTCTTTCAGTTCTCTTCAAACACCACCACCAGTGATTCACTCAGCTGAATATAAAACTAAACACAACCACTTATTCAGTAACCAGAACACATTTATGCAGAGTGTGTTATTCTTACACAAGTGCAGGTAGAGAGCTACTCGACCCTTTACAGGGCAAGGTTGTTTTTAGCTTGGGTATGGTGTTTGTGTGTGTGTGCCAGGGTCAGTAGAAGGCGCCTGTAGAGAAAGGGTGAGAGAGTTGGATAGGTGTGGCCAACTTCCCTCACATAACAATGAAGCAGAGTAGTTGCTACAGCAATGTGGAGGGACCCAGACTCTCCAAATGGCCTTTTAGTTGCCAGCTTAGCTGCCCTCTCACTTATGCGTTCTCTTGCAGTTAATGGCAGAGTTCAGAGCAATATGACTAACCAATGAAATCACAGGACAATAACAGGCAGCTTGACACACGTGCTCGTTAATGATTCCTGTCATGAAAAAAAAGACAGAATCTAAGTTCAACAACCTAATGGAAAATTTGTGGAACCTTCTTAAATTATCAGGAAGTTTTCACCTGTAAAGGAACCAAACACAGGCTCACTGAGGGAGAAAGACTGTGTTATTATCTATTAGAGAGCACCACAGGTCATAGTATTAAGAGGTGAACACAGATGAAGTGAAAAAGCACATACATCATATACTGATATTAATTATTTCAATTTTACTGTTGGATTTATTAAGAAAAAACTGAATCAACGTACATATATAGGTCAAAATGTATATACCATATGTATGTATATATATATATATATATATATATATATATAATGTTCTTCCTCTACACCCCCCCCCCAATTTTTTGCACATGTCGAGGAGCGTGTCAGGTTACATTTCACTGTGTGTTATACTTGTATAACTATGCATGTGACAAATAAAGAACCTTGAACCTTGAAATTGTAAACAAGCTTCTGACAGGGTGCAATCTTCTTAGCTTGCTCTTTATTGGATAGACAGACAGGAAAGTGAGGAAGCAAAGGGTGCAGGTTGGACTCAAACCCAGGCCTCTACTTCATGCAGCATGTACTTGCCTGCTCGCCCACTGAGCTAAGCTGGCACCTTCCAGTCTAAAATCGGTTGATATAATCACATGCATTGATTCTCCACAGTGTCACAAAGACATTTATTTGAATAATCTAATGTATACTATTTATTTTTTTCAATGACTTATCTGCACTTCAGGTTGACAGTGATCAGTAAAAATGTTTTTTCATGCTTCATGATTATATTACACACATAATGTGTAAATGTTATTTCCATTCTGTGACCTTCTCTATTGTTTAGATTGGCAGTAATCAGTGAAAATATTTCTTCAACAAGAACCAGCACTAGCAAACCTGGTCAGTTCTTGCAAAGCCTTTCCCTGTTTGTTGCCTAGCAACATGATCATCAGAAATTCTGAGGCTCTTAATATTTTCAGAGGCACTTATTTTGAACCCAATTTCAACCCAATGAATGAAGACAGAGCCTGCATTTCTATGGCTGGAGGTATGTAACAAGTGCATCTAATCTCATATTTTTTTTAAAAATGTAAAAAAAGCCAAAAGCCCTCATCTTCTCCTCCTCATGCGTGCCGTCACAATCATCCCACAAAGCAGAAGTTTCATGTTAATTCTAATAAATTTTCTCATTCTTTCAAGCGCTTTAAGTGCTCAGAGTAGAAAAGCGTTACATAAGAAGCAGTCCATTTACCATTTGATTGATGTTATGTATACAATAAGCCAAGATTGCCCTCAATGAAATCTTGCATCAGTGTAGCAACATGATTGATCCATATGTTTTCCATTTTTACTCCTGATTGGTTCCTTTGGTGCAGGGGTGGGACAACCACCAGCTTTGCCCTTACCCCTGACTGTACTAACATTTATATAGTACATCACTAGTTTTACCATCCACTCAAAGCACTTTAGGAGGAAGCTGTTTTGCTTGAGTTCTGTGCCCCCTACTGGGCCTCGTGCACATTTGCTGAAGGTTTCCTGCAATTATCTGCTGCAATCCTCTTTGTTGCTCGTGCCTTTGAAAACATAGTCTCTGAAAACTTGTAAACTTTGGTATATAGAGTAGTTTGTTAGTAATATTTTTAGATCTTGATTGATTTTCAAAACGTAATGATCATGAAACTGACCTCAGCCCATTGTTGGTCAGTGGTGCTAGCTCACAGCTATGACATTAGTAACCCCATACACCAACACTTTTATGAAACATGAGCTATCTTAGTTTTATATACACTGCACACACATATAATATTATATATTTCTGGTTTATATTATATTATATTATACTTGACATTGTTGAAATTAGTTACTTGTGTATCTTATTTCCTCTACACTCCACGTCTCTGTGTCATCCAGCACAGAGTGCAGACATCATTTTCATATTAATGATCATGAAACTGATCTTAGCCCATTGTTAGTCAGTGGTGAACATTTCACTCATTAAGCTCATAATGTTGGAAACCTGCAGTCAACTAAGACTGAAGAAGTCACCTGATGATGATGAAACGCTATGTCCAGATGAAGAGAATGAACTTTCTGTGATACTTTTGTTTGTAGTGTGCACATGTCATAGGGTGCTGTGTATTAGTTGGAGGGACCAAAAATGCAGGATATCTTAGACAAAGGTAAATTCAAAATGCAGCTTTATTAGCTAGCACTGGGAAGCTTAGCAAAAACTCAAGGCAGAGTTACCTGAAGCTGACTGACTGAGAGACTGACACAGACACTGACAGACTGGAGCCCACACGACATGAAGAGTTATGATGATAATCTGATGAACAACAGAGGGAAACGGAGGACTCTAAAACACATGAGGTAAGTAGGGAGCTGGAACACAGCTGCGGAAACCATGGGCACAGGTAATTAAGAAAGACTAACCACAGGGGAAACTGAACATAACACACACAGGACAAGAGAGTATCAAATAAAACCAGGAAGCTTACATTGAGACTGAGACATACAGACCTCCCAAGGTGAAAATAAACAAAGTAATTTATCTTAAATGTGGTATATTTTTTTTGACTTATGAGTTGCCTTTTTACTTCGTCTTATGGTTAAATATTATTAATTCAAAGTAACCATTAATCAAACTGTTGGTTCTATTTCTGTGTTATTAGAATATTTTGTTAGTATTTTTGTTCCCCCTATTTGACACTTTTATGTCATGTCAGGATGGTCAGCAATGTGATTATTTGAATAAGTTTATAAAACCATTCTAAATATAGCAGAAATAGACTTGATGAAATTTTATATATATCTTAGTTTATAAGAGGGTAGTACATACAAAAAGATGGACAGCTGTAGCGGTTGTATCTGATGTGTTTAACATGAAACAGGAAATGTTAATCTGGTTAGAATGAATCCCGGTGGGGGTGTCACCTGTTAATCACCTGTGTTAATCTGGTTGGACTGTCACACTGACAGTGTAGCACGAGCGGATTAAAGTGTGTGCTGTAGTTGTAGTGCTGACTATCCTCACATCATGTCAGAGTATGCATGCAGAATAATTATAGCAAAAACATTAACCGAACACTTTAACATTGTTGAAATTGCATACAGTGGCTTGCAAA
>NW_005187598.1:921635-925615 GCF_000239375.1 Pundamilia nyererei
ACTTGTCTTTGAGTGAAGATTTAAGATGATAGGACGTATAAATAACTGCAACTTGAATCTTTACTGAGGCTCAGTATTTGACACAGAGTTCATGTTCACTGCTGTAATAGCTAATAATGATAAATATAATAACTATAATATTGGCCATATTATATTTACATTACCAAAGTGAGATGACTTTAGTCTCATGAACAACATTAGCTAATTGTTATTTACTAACTAATCTTAAATGACTGTTCAGCACAGGAATGAAGCCCAACAATCATGTTTTACTGTCCTGTGGTCTCAGCCTCAGATACTTATCAAATCACACACAGCTCTTGTAGAAACAAACAAACAAATGAACAAAATATGTTCTCCCTCATTTCTGTCAAACAAAGTTGTTTCCAGCGGTTAGTATCATGGTTGCTAGGCAACCTGGGAAGCGCGACGGAGACAGACAAACTTGCCGTTTATTTTGCAAATCGAGCTCAACACTGCCCCTAGCGTCCTGGAGCACTTCCGCTGTGTTTTGGAATTTGCACGTGTTTTGGAGTTTGTACGTGCTTTGTCTCTAGGGGCCACCGTAGTTGTGTGATGCTTGTATACAGTTTGCCAGTGGTTTGTATAGCCACGAGACACTGTAGTTACTCATGTTGAATTGACCAAAATGGCGCCACCCTTGTGGACTGAGCTGCCCAAAGTAAAGATGGAGTCTATCCCTGTGCAGCAGCCCATGTGTGTCCACCAGGGGTGGTGTTTATTCATTTTTGATTTAGATTTTCTGTATTATTTAGAACAGTTTTGGTTTACTTTAATTGTTTTCTAATTGTAATTTCTGTTATTTTACAGAATCAGAATCAGTTTATTGCCAAATGTTGAGCAGGTTTGCAACAGGAAATTGCTGCGGTGCTTCAGTGCAAACATAGTGTCATAAATTGCGATTAAATAGACATGAAAAAATAAAAATAAAAGTAGGAATAAGAATTAAAGTGCTATGTAGAAAGATATGTGCATGAGAACCACACACACTCACATAGATTCACTTAATTATCATACGAAGATTAAAGATCGCAAATGTTCCGAAGATGTTTTTGGATTAAAGGAACCCATATTATCATTGCTGTGGACCCCTCTTTCATCATATAAGTCACCTTCTGACCAAGGATAGGAATATCCTGCTGTAATTTGCCAGTTTATTAAGCACGCACATGTCCAGTTCAGACAGTGTTCTTTTCTTGATAGGCTTCATTTGTCTGTCTGTGAACAGTTGATGTGCTTTGGAAGAAAGTTCAATTCTGGTCTCATCTGTCCACGGGACATTCTCCCAGAAGCTTTGTGGCTTGTCAACATGTAGTTTGGCATATTCCAGTCTGGCTTTCTTATGATTTGTTTTCAACGATGGTGTCCTCCTCGGTCGTCTGCCATGTAGTCCAAACAACGACGGATGGTGCGATCTGACACTGACGTTCGTTAAGCATGAAGTTCAGCTTGGATCTCTTTAGAAGTCTTTCTGGGCTCTTTTGTTACCATTCGGATTTTCCGTCTCTTTGATTTGTCATCAATTTTCCTCTTGCGGCCACGTCCAGGGAGATTGGCTACGGACCCATGGATCTTAAATTTCTGAATGACATGTGCAACTGTAGTCAGAGGAACATCTGCTGCTTGGAGAGGGTCTTCTAGCTGTTAACTTCAACATGCTATGATTTTCTTTCTAATTTAGTTCCTTCATTTTCTCTGGTCCATGTTGAGTATGGTACACACCATGTCCCCAAACAACACAATGACTACCTGGAGCCCTATATATAGGCCCACTGACTGATTACAAGATTGTAGACACCTGTGATGCTGATTAGTGGACACACCTTGGATTAACGCGTCCCTTTAGTCACATTATTTTCAGTATTTTCTAGGGGTACCATCATTTTTGTCCAGGCTTGTTTCATGCATTTATTTTTTAAATAATTCCCTTGAAGCATGATTGAAAAGCAATGTCTGACTTTCACTGGTAAACATTTATAGAATTTTTATTTATTATTACTTTGTGACCATTGTGAGTTTTTCTTTCATTGACCGAATGGTACCAACAATTTTGTTCACACCTGTATGTGCTTTAGCAAAAAGGAAAGTTTGAAGCCTAATCTTAAAAGTAGAGATAGTGTCTGTCTCCTGAATCCAAACTGGGAGCTGGTTCCACAGAAGCAGCACAGAAGAAAGACTTTTCAGGGAGTTTTTAGGATATTCTCACAATAACTTACAGTAGTCCAGGCATAGTCTGGAGAACGGTAGTTTTTGCCATACATTATCTTCAATGACATAAAGATCAGCACAGATATAAGATTATATATATCTAGACTACAGAAATGTGCAGCCTTACATACCCTCATGTGTGAATGCATTGCAGAAGCACAGCAACGGTTGTCTTCTCAAGCTGTCAAGTATCAGCACAAAACAAGTTAAAGCTAATGTCAGCAGCTGCTGTAAAACACTGCTCTGACTGTGTGTGACAACATTTTATTCAGCCTCTGCTCACTATACAGACTTCTTTGTGTATCTCATATTACTGCTGGAATCATTTATTATGAAGGTCGAAACACATTTTGGTATTTAAAATTGTTTTATTATAAGGGTAACACAGACCTAATCTTTCTGCTGGCAATGTGGGAAGACAGTGAACAGTTGAACGTTTTGCTGTTCAGTGTGAGGTCTCTGCTCCTTTCAGGTTTGTCTGTGAGCATAATGTGTCCTGTTATGCTTTTAGTCAACATTCATTTATTGGTTGTTCCTCAATGCTGCACCCTCCTGCAAAAATGCTCTCTCGTTACCTCTCCGTCAGTGTTGAATTGTTCCTGTTGCAATAGACACTAACGGCCAGGGGTTAAGTTTGTTGTGCAAGCATTCCACAGGGAAGCTATTTTTTTGCCACCTACATCTATACCTCGCTAATTCATGACCTGTCTATAAATGCTTTGTTAGTAACAATGCCACCCCTCACAACTGGCTTAAAGATTAGAAAAAGAAGCACTGTCATTCCAAAAATTCCTCTGACAAATACAGATAATTACAGGAATTAGCCTGCTATTTTGTCATTAGCCTTCACTTTCAATGAGCCAATAATGAAAAGAGAAACAAGAGTCGCAGACAAAGATGGATGTCTTTAGAGGATTAAGACGTTTTCTCCCCCCACCTCTGAGCCCACATATTCAATTTGCTGTTTTATTAATATTATTAATGTAGTCAAGCTTGAAGCTTTGAAGCCGAGAGTTTTTTCTTCTGATTGGTATTGTGCAAGCACTCACGGCTCAGCTCAGGGGAAGTCAAAGTGATTTCAAATGCACTTTGTTAGTGCCATGATGAAAATGGCAGCTCGCCTTTTTAAAGCTGTATATTTGCAAGCGTGATTATGGGGTGTGTGTTCAAATAAATGAAGCCAAAACAATGACAAACAATCAGCACTTCATAAGCTAGGGAAAGGCCATGGACAGATTAATAAGTGCTTTGCAGACACACTTGCATCCACACACATACATGCAAAGGACCTTTGGAATTACAGATATATGTGACACACTAGACAAGATTTAGTCTGGCACCGTTCTGTATCCAAACGAACAGGAGAAAGCAGCGACCTCACCGTATAATCTACTGTTGATTTGTGTTTGCACAAACGATATCGCAACATTAGGAGGATGATATTTGCCCTGACAGGCATCAGCGGGCCGTTGGCTTTGTTAAGCAGAGAAGGAGCAAGTTGGACATGTGCGGTGTGTACTCTGCAGTTGTTGAGGTGGTTAAAACGACAATGATAACACTGCAGTAATGGCACTATAAAAAACTGATGCATGTCAGCTCTGCTGCTCATTTTAAAGGTTTTGTTTTCAGGTATCAAACGGCAGAGTTTTCAAATTTTAAAACGAATGCATCAACATGTTTTCTATTACAGGGAGTGCAGAATTATTAGGCAAATGAGTATTTTGTCCACATCATCCTCTTCATGCATGTTG
>NW_005187598.1:926908-947376 GCF_000239375.1 Pundamilia nyererei
CTACTTCCAAAAACATTCAGCTTTGATATTAATACGTTTTTTGGGTTCATTGAGAACATGGTTGTTGTTCAATAATAACATTATTCCTCAAAAATACAACTTGCCTAATAATTCTGCACTCCCTGTAGTAATCAGAATATAATAGCAGTAAATGTTACATCTACAACTATGAGCATATTTATGAAAGGCTTTCCATTTTAACCACATGGCGGGAGGAATGACACAAAACAGTTTTCTCTGCATATTCTTCTACATGTTTCTTTGGTTGTACTCTCACTAAAAGTTTTCGGTACATGTTTAGACCAAGATCAGGTTGAGTTTTCCTGTAAATAAAGCAACTGGTGCTTTCCAGTGAACATTAGTAGAATGCTTATTAATAATTTTGATTATTCTGTTGGGTTTTTTAAACAACAAAGCTTTAAGCATTTCCTGCTTTTGCACCCAACCTCAGGACAAAGATGCAGTAAGGACGTTTGTTTATGTGGACTGACTTTGCCTTTTTCGCTGCACCCCACTGTCATTGTGTCATTGTCCAGTAACTGTATAAACCTACTACATCCATGAGGTTGAAACTCAGACTGCACATTATGTTTAAATGAATTATCTTAAGCTAAAGTGAAATGGTGATTGTGGTTGGTTAAGCATGGCTTGGAAACACAGGCTGGATTGGATTCTCAACATTTCCTGTTCCACAAAAGAAGAAATTGTGGAATAAAATGAGATATACACAGAGACCGAATAAGACTTTGCAGCAAAGAATGTGAATATTTTAATTTACCTATCATGTTTAATTTACTGTTGTATAAATAGCAATGGAATATAATAATACACTGACATTTTTATGAGAAATAAATCTAATTATGCAGTAAATGTTTGAAATATGCATGTGCTCACAATCTGAGATGTAATAACTCAGATAATTATAAAAATAACAAATGCACCTTTAATTGAAATTGATTTGTTCTAAATCTTTTCCCCGAGCATTTCTTCTTTAACTGAAAGTGTACTGTAACAAAAAAGTCACCAATGAAATTAAATCATGAAAACTAATCAACCACCCCATCCCCATCCTGTCCTCCAGCTCCAGTCACCACTAGGTGGCAGTAGAGACAGTCCCATGCTGCCCTCTAGTGAGTTCATTTGACAGAGCACTTGCTGCAGTTGGACACAGAGTCGGTGGGGCTCTGTCAGGATTTCTGTTTACACATCCCAGTTTCCCTTTCCTACTCAATAGTAACACGTAGGTGTTTCACCAACTCAGAAGTGCATGACTGCTCTAGATTTCATACAAATAGTGTTAGGATATTAATATTAGGATAGTCATTACTTACTTTAGTACTTCTGATGTTGCATGTTGTTTATGGAAAAAGTACCTTCACTATATTCCAAATAAATCTATTTGTGTTGCTTTCCTTACAGTTATCAGGGTGCTCAGCCTCTCTACAGCCCAGGTGACCTCCAGCATTAGGACACAAACATGCTGGCTGTCTCTGACTTATTGGACCAACAGCATCCATGTACATTTGTTCATACAAGGGCATGTAAGAGAAACAAAATCATAAAAAACAAAACAAGCAAGTCATTATTTAATGAGATAAGGGCCTGAATCACATCTTTAAAATCTCCATTCTGAAATTATTCCTGACACCACTAGGAGGCGTACTATCAACATTAAATGGATGATGAGGACACAGCTGATAGCTATAAAAGGTTAAAAGAGAAAAAAGCAGATACAAAATAAGTTTTCCACTAATTTTAGAATAAGCAGTTGCACTCTTCTTTGGCCGAGTAAAACTCGATAACATTGTTTTATTTATTATTATTCATTGCTATCCATTTTTAACATTTCCCAAACATTTGGGCATTTTGCTTTTTGTTCTCAGGTTATTATGCAGCAGGTGACTGTGTTTTCTGTTTTGGAGATCAGTGGGCTGAATGTGGCCATGGATTAAAATGAGAAAAAGTGTGTTAGTTTAATAAATGATGGATTTTTTCCTCATTGCAAAGTAAATCATTTTTTCAATTCTATATCCAAACTGTAAAATCTCTTCTCTTCATCTTTAATCAGGGTTTGTTTTCACTCTGTGACATGAAGAGAAAAGACAAAGTCACGTCTTATTTCCTTTGCCTATCTGCAGCTCCACCTCGGAAGCACTGTACCTGGGCTTCGGGGGATTGACACAGAAAGTCCCATACACCTGAGCCCTTTTGTTCTCAGTCACTCTTGGTGGCGTCTCCCGCTGGGACTTGTTGTCCACATACAGCACAGATCTTCTTGTACACTATCCCAGCCGCTTGGCTGTGCCTCTCAGTGTCCCCTGCCTCAGTTTGCATCTCACATCCTGCTGCTATGTGTCAGATAGTCTATAGCGTACCTTTGTACAGTCTGCAACCTGCGTCCTGTGGGATGTGGTTTGCCTATGCCTCCATAGATCTGGTGCCTGTTCATGTGCTGCCATTATTAGAGCCTTTGTTCTAACCTTTTCTAGTCAATGATGGATTCATTCATCACTGCCACTTCCTCTATGTGTCAGGGGTACATACCCCTTTGGGATCTTAGTTATCCTTCATATCGTAGGGTTACTGCAAGGCAGACCAAGACAAGTGTTAGTGGAACAAACATGAAGCTCTCCTCCCAAACAAAACACCCTCTCTAATGACAACTGGCAGCCTTAAATACCTTCAGCTGTCACAGACATTGTTCCACTCACAGGTAAATTCTTAAATCCTAACCTTCCACCACAGTATACAACACAATTTGAATAAAGATATACATACATTTCATATTTCCATATTATTAAATATTTTACACTTTAATCAGACACCACACCCATTATTATAAAACCCCCAAAACCCAAGCACCAGAGATTCCCCACACTCTCTTAACCCATGGTGTCTGGACCCCCGGGGAAGAATTTGCCCAAACACCAGGAAAGAAAGGTGAGTAATCACATCTTACAATCATTTCTTTGCCCCCCCTTTAATTCTAGACTTCTACACACACACATGCATTAGTTCTCCTTACTGGTAAACCTTATTTACTCTCAATCACAACCTTTGCCTTTTTAAAGACAACCACCACAATCCTTGATAAGCAGCAGCTGTGCAGGACCTGAAACAAGGCTACCAACTGATTTTAAAATACCCAATAAATATTCAATAAATAATTAAACTCCTTGTGTGCAACTGTTCTTCCTGTGCAAATCTATGCTTAAAGTGCGATGCTAAATAAAGTGCTAGATAAGGTGCTTCTAATAAAGTGAAAGGTGCTTCTAAGGTGCTGAACAGATTATAAATAAATAGTAGTAAGGGAGGCCTCTTCCTTACACTACCTTATGATAGAAAACATCTTGAGGCAGCTGATGTTGTGATTTGAAAGTATAGAAATACAACTGAATAAAGTTTAATAGAGTAATTTTTCTACCCCTTAAATCCAGATCACGTTCCAGGGCTGGGCTGGCCCTAGAGACCGGCCCACCAGGTTTACAGGAAAAACCATAAAGCCTTTGAATGAAAACAAACGCTGTTGTGACAGTGATGTACAGTCTTGTTGGTATTTATGTATGATTTCTATACAGTTCACACCAGATGGCCACTTAAGGACATCTCCTGGGTTCATTTTCATGTTTCCCTCTCACCACATATCCAAACCGACATCATGACCAGCAACTTTAGGGCTGTGGCTCCAGCAAACATCAGCTGATACTAGACAGTGATATTAAATCAATTCTAACAACAGCTTATTAAGCTTAAACGTGCTGCTGTGGTTTATCCGCTGGTTTCCTCTTTCTGACGCAAAGTGGGCAATAAACAAATGAGAGAGAAAAGCCGATCAGCTGATCATTAATCAGTTTCATGATGTATGAACAGGAGAGGGAGGGGGGGAGAAGAAGAGGCAGCAGCGCAGCAAAGACAGAATAAATCCAGCTTTGTGTCTTGGTTTCATTCTAGCTGAAGTACAGGACCAATCGCTTCCTCTTCACCTCAGTATGGATGTATTGTAATTGGTCCTGCCCAGAGCCCATCATGACCAATTGGCAAATCCACCACCTTTCATTGTTTATACCATTAAAGAAAACAAACAAACATAAAAAAATCAGTCCAGCTGTGTTGCCTTCCCTCTCTTTGCAACCATTTGGTGACACTTATCCAATTCAAATGCCCTCCCGGATCCTCGATACAGATGGTGACATGATGGATCAGTCAGTCGAAATGTCGCTCAGTCCTGGCTTACAGCTTAATATCATCCATGTACAGGAGGTTTCTGATGGTATTCAAACAGTGCTGGTGTAAATGGGTGAATGTGGCATGTTGTGTAAAGCACTTTGAGTGAAAAAGCACTCTGTAAGAATCAATCCATGTCCTCTCCTGAATCGATATCTCTATCCATTCTTGAGTTGGCCTCCAGTGTTGTCTTCACAGTCCCATTGAGTGCTTGATGAATGCCATGAGTGCACTATTTGCCTTGTATTCCAATATCAGCGTGAGCCACTACTGGTCTTACTTGTAGTCTGTACAGTGTTCAGGTTGGTCTGCCTGGTGTGCTGCTCCATCAACCAGGAGCTGGTGCAGTGGCTCACAGGGTGTCATTATCAGGGCCCACAAATCAACACCCACAAGTCCTGCTAGCCTGCAGAATTCTCACAGCACAGGCTGAGGAGGGCAGGAGCTTTTACCTCCAGCACTTTGATCAGAAACCTCGATAAAATTTATAGTCATCTGAAAGCCTGACCAGAAGGGTAACACACACCAAAATAAAGAATTTCATGCTTCAATAATGAATTGTGCAATAAAATATGCATTAGTGAATTTATTTAAAATAAATTTTTTAATTCTTTCATTTACATTACTTAAGTAATGTATTACTTAATAATGTATTTAAAATCACTAATTATAAATCAATATTTTGATGTAATTATTACTCCATTAATAAATGCTTCAAATGGTGCATGGATTTCACAAAAAACAGGATAAAGCTCTCAATAGTAACCTCACTTCAAAAACCATTTTCAGATCTATACTATAAAGACACATCTCACATCTCAGTGATGTATCCTAGGGTCATCAGGTGTTTCGGGTCTCACAACATCATACACCCTCGCCCAGGCGACCAGGTGATCAGGCCCCGACTTGCGTACCAGTAGCTACCCACGGATCAGCCCTCTTGATCCACAACCACCTTGTGGCTTTCTCTGCCGCTTCACTCACAGCCTGGATGGCCCTCTTCTTGGCTGCCCCAGCCACGCCCAGCCGGCCTAGGACTCTGCAGAGTGATCGTCCTGCAAAGCCCCTACAACCCACTTCTATGGGCTCATAGAAAGTCTTCCAGCCCCTTCCCCTGCACTCCTGCACTAGTTCCTGGTACTTTCCTCGTTTCCTTTCATTGGCCTCCTCAATCCGCTCTTCCCAGGACACTGTGAGATCCAGCATGATCAGCTGTTTTGATGCCTCAGAAATAATTATCATGTCTGGCCAGAGTGATGTTTTTGCAATGTTCTGAGGGAACTTAGGTTGTTTACCCAGGTCAGCCTGTAGCTGCCAATCAGAGGCTGTGTTGAGGAGGCCAGTTGTCAAATGTGGGCGCACCTGGGGTTTCTCTCCAGCCTAAATAAAAGAGATTGCCTTCCTCGGAGCATGATGATGCTTGCTGGTGCTGATTGCTGAGGCAATCTTTTCAGCAACTACTCTGAGCACCTGGTCGTGCCGCCAACGATACCGACCATCGGCCAGGGCCCTTGGGCAGCTGCTAAGGAGGTGTTCTAGGGTCCCTCTTCCAGAGCACAGGGGACAGACAGGTGTCTCGCTCTTTCCCCACAGATGGAGGTTTGCTGGGCTTGGCAGAGTGTCGTATACTGCCTGCACTAGGAATCGGATCCGGTGGAAGTCTGCCTGCATGATGTTTGCCCAGGTGACCTTGCGCTGCAAGGTGCTCTCCCACCTTGTCCATGCTCCCTGCCACTTAAGGCCTACAGCTCTACTTACTCACTCCTCCTCCACACCTGATCGGACCTCTTCCTAGAGTAGCTGGTGTGTCTCCTTTCCCTGTGCCCTGCTGACCTGGGCCTTTGAGACGTACCCCAAGCCTGCTCCCCCTGTTGCTAAGACCCTCACCAGTGTTTTCTGCCTTAGGCGTGACTCCGCCACCTCAACTGCCTTCTCAGCCTTCCACTTTCTTCCTGTCCTTACCTCAATACCTGCTGATGCCACCTTGCAGTTTTTAGAATCTCTGTACTGTAGGGCTTCTCGTGTGCGAGCCACCTTGAACTCTTCTGTGAGACCACTGAAGGGTAACTGCACGCTGTTGCTTGCCCCATACAAGGCAGCGCTGGTGAGACTGCGGGGAAGTCCCAGCCACTTACGAAGAAAGCCACTGATCTTTCTTTCAAGGGATTCCACAGTAGTTATTGGAACTGTATAGACAAGCAAGGGCCACAGGATTCGGGGCAAGATGGAATGCTGGTAGATCCGGGCTTTAAATCTTCCAGGCAGGCCGGACTTATCCACCTTAATGAGCCACGCTCCCAGCTCCTCATTTGCCTTCTGAATGGCAGTAGAGTCTTTCAGGCTGGAGTCAAAGAGTTTCCCCAAGCTCTTAACTGGTTGTTCCGTTATGGATCCTGAAATTGAGAACCGGAACTTGTCCGTCACCTTGCCCTTCTTCAGTACCATCGATCTTGACTTGGAAGGTTTAAAACTCATCCTTGCCCATGAGATGAGTCTCTCAAGACCTTGCAAGATCCACCTACACCTGGGAACTGATGATGTTGTAATGGTGAGGTCATCCATATAGGCTCTGATAGGGGGCTGACGAACACCTGACCTTGTTAACGGCCCTCTGCACTCCACCTCCGCAGCCTTTACCACCATGTTCATTGCCAGGGCAAAGAGCGTAACTGAGATGGTACAGCCTGTTATTATACCTTTCCCGAGTCGGTGCCAGTCTGAAGTAACTGCCCTAGAAGTGACCCTAAGCCTGAAATTGTCGTAATAGTCCAGGATCAGGTCCTTGATCTTGCTGGGGACATGGTGGAGGTGTAAAGCATGCTCAACCAGTTTGTGTGGGATCGACCCATACGCATTAGTCAGGTCCAGCCACAATACAGCTAGGTCGCCTCTGTTCTCATGGGCTTCTCTTATAAGGTGTGTAACTACACCAGTGTGCTCTAGGCAACCAGGAACTCCTGGGATCCCCCCCTTCTGAAGTGATGGATCAATGTAATTGTTTCTAAGGAGAAACTCGGTCAATCTCCGGGAGACAACGCTAAAAAACACCTTCCCCTCCACGCTCAATAGCGAGATGCTCTGAAACTGGTTTATGTTTTTCGAATCCTCCTCTTTGGGAATCCAGACTCCCTCTGCGCACATCCACTGATCAGCAACTCTCCCTCTCCGCCATATCACCTTTAAGATCTTCCACAGGTGGCGAAGCAGCTCTGGGCAGCGCTTATAGACAAAGTAGGGTACGCCACTGGGACCTGGGGAGGATGCTGAGCGGGCTGCTTTGATGACCTCACACACCTCCTTCAAACTTGGCTCCGTCAACTTGAACTCTACTGATGGTGGGGCAGGGTTGATGAGAGCTTTGTTTGGTCCCAAGTCTTGTTCCCTCAGTGGGTCACTCATGGTCTCATGAAAGAAGTTATTCACCTCCTCTGCTGAGCACTCCAACTGCCCGCTTCGCTTAACCCCAAGCAATTGTTTGGAAAAGCGAAAGGGATCAGCAATAAAAGCTGCACGTTTCCTGGCTCTCTCTCTTCCTCGCCTCCTGTGCCATTCTGCTCTACGGAGGGTAATCAGCTTCTTCCGCAAGATGTTATGCAGTTCCTCTAAAGCTTGCTTCTCCTCCACATCAGCGTTCTTGAACTGCTTCTTAAGGCTCCTGAGCTCCTGGCGCAGTTGATGAATCTTCATGGCCCTGCGGTTCATGGTGTAAGGGGTCTTGTTGTTACACTTCTCGATCAGGCCGAACCTTTCTGAGGCGTAGCTGACTATGATGGTGGTCATTGTTTTAAGCCTGCTGTCGGCATCTCTTTTGGCCACAGCTTGTATGATGTTGGAGACATCCTCATCAAACTTCTGCCACTCGCTCCGGCTGCTGGCTGGGGGCCACTTAATCTGCTGTTGTGGAACTACACTGCTTGGATTGGAAGAGTCCGGTGCATGGAGGGACTGGGCTCTGTGGGGTGCCTCCTGGCCGGGCTCCTCCTGCGTCTCACCAGGTTCAGGACCTGTGCGTAGCACCTCACTCTCCCGCTCCAAACATTTCATTCTAGCCTGATGGACCTTTAGGCCAAGCTGGTTCTTACACAGCTTTCCGCAGATACATGTCTTACTCGTAGTCCTTTCCATTGCGTTGGTCGTTAACCTTGAGTCCGTCCGATTGGAGACCTCATCCTCCCCCCCTCTCGGGATCTCCTGGGGGTATCTTTCTTTAGGGCTTTCCGTAGCTTTTTGGGGTGCTTTCTCACGAAAACTGCAGACCGGGATGCTAGCCCACCCTACCCCTGGAGCCGTCTTTCCGAGCTGTCATCTGTCTCTCCAGTAGTCACCAAACTTTCTTGGTTGTCACCTAGACTCCTCCTAAGCGTCACTGGCTCAGCCAGAGTTTAACTATAAAGACACATCTCCTAGATGCACTGGTATGCATCTTCAGTGATGTATCCTATCAGATAAATCCATTTCAAAATACAATTTTACAAATTACAAATACATTTTTAATGTGATTAATCTGTCTTTTTTAGGGGCTATGTAGCTTAGTCTTTTGAGATGTTATAATTTAACCCATTACTTAAAAAGGCCTCCATGCCCAGTCGGCCTGCAGCTGTTGTGTCAAGCTCCACCCCATAGAGGGAGCGACAAAATGGCCACCAGCAGGGCATAAGTAACCCTCACGCCCTTGTTAGGGCATGCCACCCTGCCCAGGGAAGGCCCGAAGGGGAAACAAGGGACCGGGGGAGGGCTATCTGGGGAGGGGCCAAAGGTAACTACTCCCACCATGCACGGCAGCAACCAACTGCGGGCAGGGGACCATAAATGCTGGGAGGCAGGGCACTCAACTGCCTGCAACCAGGCCAACCAGGCAGCAGCGGCACCTTAGACAGGAGGCGTTGAGGCAGCGTGACAGCATCAACCTTGAGTTCCACTCTACTAGATGGCACCTCAGGAAGGGCTAATTCCCACACCCGGCATGCTCCAATCAAGAGCTGAAGGGACCCATCTCGCCCGACACTGTGCCTGGGGACCAGCAGGGCGCAGCCCAGGGACAGGTGGGCAACACCGGAGGAGAGGATGGAAGCTTCTTCAACATCCGTCACCTGATAGTCAACCTCCACCAGCCCAGGCCTCACAGAGGCGGAGCCATGGGAGGGACGCTGTGGGAGGGGCCAGCAGTGAATCAGCAACAGGTGTGGGAGGGAGGGGACCCAACCCATGGCCTGCCTAACTGGTGGCACAGCAGTGGCAGCCATGTTCCCCATAGTGGCCTGCTCTCTCATTTTTGGAGGCAGGAGAAGGGGGAGGGGCGGGCCATTTAATGATGTCAGAAGACCAAGCATGGTCTGCCTAGTTCGTGCTGGCAACAAAGCAGTGCATGCAAGCCTCAGTTTCTTTAGCCAGCACAGCATGCTCTAGGCTGCTTTTATGTAGTTAGTTATTTTCCCTTTTTCACCCAGGCACAGCAACACTGCTCATGCCTATCGTCAAAAGGCAAAAGTGCCATACACAGACATGTTTGGGACGTGTGGGCTGCCATACTTCTGCTACCGAGCAGTGTCGCTAGTGCCGGCGACACGCCAGACAGGCTAACTGGCTGGAATGCTACTCGCAGGCCGGCTAACAATTAGCCAGCACGAACCGTAGCCTAATTCCCCACTGTTCATTCCCCACAGTTTTAAGCAGGCCAACAGCGAACACTTGGAATGCTGAAGCCCCTCTGTGTCCCAATTCAGCGACCGCACGCTCCGGAGTACGCATTTTGAGACCTATTACGTCACAGCGACACAACGTCGGCTGTCCCAATTCGAAGTGTACTCCATATGCGTACTCCAAATGTGCCGTCGGTTTCCCCAAATTTCAAGCGTGGTCCGGTGCACGCTTTGTGGTCCCATATATCCCACAATGCATAGCGCGACGCAGCCAGGTCAGTGCGTAATGATGGCATCAGCGGCGGAGGAGGTTGAAACGGCGGCAGAGGACAGCAACACCCTAAAATGTAAGATATGTGTGAAGGAGCGAAACAAATACCAAGATGCAAAAGTCAGTGGAAGTTGAACAGTAAATGTCAAGGTGAATCTTGTGACACCTGTCGGACCCATGTGACCGTAAATGCACAGTCCCACAAATCCGTGAATCATTTACCAGACAGAAGGCAGTGTGAATAGAAGTATCACCACTACACGTGTAATCAATTGTACTAATATGACCCTTCCTGGGCCACAAACAGAAATGTCAACATATACCAGGCAGGAATGTAGCTGTGTACACGCCAAATATCTGTGTCTGCAGCACATCATATATTTGCAAAGGTTATCACACCTGCCATGTCAGAACCCCCTGACCCCAACCTAGGGCCTGAAAAAGTAAATGTGTGGCCTTAGTCAGTGCTGCCCCTGTCCCACAAGAACTTTTTTGCCTGACATTGCAGTTTGCACGAGGCACGAGTGGCAAAAAAGGAGGAGGGATGGGAAGGATGAACTCATTGCTCTAATAAAAGAGGACATGGCACAGCAACGTCAAATGGAGGAACGGAGAGCCGAGAGGATGGACAGGCTGCTAGGTGTCCTTGAGAAGCCAGTGGAGCAGAAAAAGG
Organism: Pundamilia nyererei; assembly: GCF_000239375.1. NCBI lineage: Eukaryota > Metazoa > Chordata > Actinopteri > Cichliformes > Cichlidae > Pundamilia > Pundamilia nyererei. Next base: position 937,716 of record NW_005187598.1, read on the forward strand.
ATTGAGTCGTGTTCACAGACAGCTAATGTACATAGTTGCACTTTATTTATGCTGGCACCCCAACATTTGTTTTGTACAAACAAGATGATTTCAGTTATGTAAATAAAACATTCAGAACATCCCAACTGTAACTGCATGTCTGTAACAAACTCCATAACGCAATTTTGGGGGGCCTGACCTATTGCACTTGCCAAACTGTGAAAATAACAACAGTGCAACGTAAAACACAACAGGATTGTTGGTAATGCACTGCCCATTGTGGTCCAGTATGCACAGGTATTATTAACCAGGCCCGACATTTTCCTGAGCAGGGAGTCTTGGGCAATGCTGCTGGATCCGCTGGACCAGGACCAGAGACATGAAGGAGGTGCCACAGGTGAGACCCCTGGTTTGCGTAGCCAGGTACTGAGGGGGGCATCCTACATAGGCATCCCCAGATGTTGCTCAGGCATGCTCATTCCCACTGTCCACCGCATCATCTTCCACTTGGGTCTGCAGAGCCGGTGAAACTGATGGCAACATAGTCAGCAGCATAGAGCAGCAGCTCAGTTTTCTCATTAGAAATATCACCTGACAGTTGGTTACTGTCAGGCTGATGATGGAGAACTAACTCTTGCTCATCCCCCCCAATATGTTCAGCTGGTACTACCACAAAGTTAGGCTATATTTAGCTTCTGTTCTGCTCTACCTTACATCTCCAGCAGTTGTTTCACCTGCCATTACTGGAAGTCCCTAAATGTAATTAACATGACACGTTTTGGTTCCTTTTAGTGTTTTGTTACATGTGTGCTCCGGAGGGCCTTGGTCTTACTGTGCAAACTTTCCTGAAGTGACAAAATTGATTTAATGGAATTAGTGTCCATCATCATTGAGCTTAAAGAATGGAAAACAATGCAGGTATATCTCCATCTCTTTTTATAGTGAAATCTAAACACTGAGTTCTTACAAACTGTGTGAAAGTCAAATCTATATATTGTATTGGAGAAAGGACAGGGCTTTGAACTGTCTGTGCTGAGGAAGTACTTCATCTTGAAAATGCCATCAGTCAGTAAACCTGTCAACATAATGGCTCATCAGTGGACAATTGTTGTCTGCACATGGGAAACACTTTCTCTTTGAAGACAAGGGCATCGTGAGGTGTCAAGAATGAGCTCATCCTGTGATCGAGTGTAGGAATTTTCTCCTGTCAGTGAACGGTCCAGGAAAAAGTGACAACTCTGAAAGACCTTTGGCCTTTTACTCCTTCAAATGTTACAGATTTCCACCCTATAAATATAAATGTGGGGAAGTCTCATGCTTTTGCAGTAAGTTACTCTATAGGAGACGACTGACTGTGCAGCTGTCAGCTGGGCCTGCTGGAATAACAGCAGAGAGCATTTGTGAGATAAACGAGAAGATGCTATCATCTCTCAGAATGGTAGAAGACATATGAGGCCATTCTTGCTCTTTGTTGATTGGGACACATGTCCAAAGCAAGGATATAGTGTCATTAACATGGACCTTTGTCCCTGCCATCCATGGGGGATGCCCGTTTACATTAACCCATCCACCACACACAAAAATCAGTCCAATCTCCATTCTTTCTTTCCTGTCCTGTTTCTTACATCTTCCTCTTTCTCCATCACTGAGTAGTTGGGAGTAAAATATAAGCTGGCAGAAAATTAAAGACGCCTGAAAATTCTACTTAAGTATTTGTACTTTGTTACTTCTCACCTCTGGAAATATGCGTGCACACACAAAATTGTTTGGTCCAAAGTATATTTAGGAAGTATATTTTGGTCAGTGGTGATAGGCATAAAGGATTTGCAGGAGGAGGACCCAAATGCAGGCTTTTGAGGCAACAGAATAAACTATTAACGTGCCTTTATTTTACGATTTGGACTAAGTCAAAGTCCACAAACTAGAGGAAGTGAACACAGCTGAGGAAAATAATGTACAGGTGAAGAGAATCTGGGTAGCAAGACAAGAAGGAACTGAATAATCAATACAAAGCACAGGAGACAAAAGACTACCAAAATAAAGCAGGAAGTAACAAACAGGAAACAGATATGAGGACTTCACAAGAAAAAGAAGGACACTGGGGAGGCTATACTAAACTGAAACACTACAAAAGTAACCCGAGCTAAAGTACAAAAAGCAAAACAATGACCTACAATATAAAACTCAAAGAAGCAAAAACTCTACAAGGCCTGAATTTTAAGATGCAGGTCAGACACCCAGCACCATGAAAATAACAGCGGCCCCTGCAAGCAGTTCAACCATAGATTGCAGGTTATTGTTGGGATTACATCGTGGTTTGAATTCAATACACCTGTTTGCCTGTCAGTGAAATATTACGTTATCTACTGTGATACTCTGTGCTTTCAAATGTGACACTGAAGGGCAGCGACCAAGTCTCATTATGTGACAAATAAGGAGAGAGTGGTCTCCAAAGACGACTAAACTGATCACTATTTCATAATTCCCAGTCTATGATCATGTCCCCTGAAGCACCAGTGGTTGGCTAGCATGATGGTGTAGTTGTTAGAATTGTTGCCTCAAAGCCTAGCATGTGTTTAGGGCTGAAATTAGCATTCATGGGTAACGAAGCCATGGGTGTGATGTTGTTCAAAGACCTGAAATCAGCTAAATTTGAATTCACACTTACCTACTGAGCAATTTTGTCTTGATTAGACTTCCAGTCAAGGGAAAAGTGATGGTGCACTGTCAACATCAAAGCTAAAATTCAGTTTTATTTGGTTTAAAAGTTACATTTAAGGGGACGCCTACATAACACCTACGATTAAGATCCCTGACTTTGGACCTGGCAGACTTGGGTCTGCTTTATATGATAAGTATTTTTCTTATAACATAGTTTCCTGGTTGTTTTCTTTATATTTATATTCTGTGGTTTTAGTTTCTCATCTAATTCTGTTCATGGTAACGGTCGGATGTATATTTAATTCCTTAAGTTCTTGTATATTCCTGCATCCTTGTTCATTTTCATCTCTGTGGTACGTTACTTCCCATTTCATTCGTGGCAGTCTTTGTTTCTTGTGCTTGATGTTTAGTTTTAATTCCTTTCAAGTCCTTGTGCCATGTTTTCCGACTCTTTCCTCGTGTTTTTAGACTTTGTTTATTTTTGCCTGACAGGATTCTGATGTCTCCTGCATTTCAGTCCACCCTGCAGCCTACAGCCGATCTATGACACGTACATGTTGCAAACACTTGAACTTTTGTTTTTATTTGCGAAATGGTTGTTATCAGACAGTGACACAACTCTGAGCATAGGAGAACATAGATTTCCAGATGGCAATATAAAAAAGCACATTTATGGGTTCATATATGTGCAGTTGTGTAGTGATTAGCAACACTGCCTCACAGCAGGACAGATCGGAGTTTGAATCGATTGTTTTATGAGGTGTTTGCAGAGGTGCAATCCCAATCTCAACATTTTTAGACATCTGGCAAAGTCTTCTTTCACTTCTCTTCAGGGTTTTTAAGCATGTTTTTACTGAGTGGGTTCTCTCTCTCTTTTCTTTCTATTATCAGAATATATTTAAAGAGGGAAAAAATGCTCAAAGGTCTTAGAAATAAAAATGGTCTAACTCGTGGTGTGTTTAACGATCAGTTTCAGACGGAGATGCTATCAGGTAAGGAGCAATATTTAAAGACAGAAATACATACACTATTAAAGCCTTGAATTTCACTTAGCAAAATATGAGTTCAGTTTGAATCAACTGAATTATTTCTAGTTTCACAGCCAATTTAAATCAGTATTTCTGAGCGCTGAGCAGCACTTGGCATTTTAGATGACTCACATCTACCAATTCAGTTTTATTTTCACAGAGGAGTAGGAACATTAAAACTAATCTGAGAGTCAGACTAAGAATGTGAGACAGTGCAGTGCAGAGACAGACATAGAAAGAGGTCAGGGGTCCTTTTGTTTTCTGTTCCAGTACGGGGAAAAACAGGCACTCCAAGACCTCGAACTATGCAGCGCCAGCTCCCACTCACCCGCTCTTATCCACAGGATCAAAAGTGGCAGAGTCACCACTGTGACAACACCCTCATCTCCTCCATTCCAGACCCAGGAATGGCACCAATGCTGTCACTTGAGCCTCTCTGCTCAGCAGCATATTTCAGAAGGGCATCATCATCATCCCTTATCAAAAATATCTGCGCAGAATGGTCCAGCTGGAATAACTCAGCCTGGGATTTCTTTACAGCTTTTCCATTGGGACAAGTCCAGTATTCCACAGGACAATCTACATTTTAAGTGGCGTGATTAAGAAAGTATGAGTCATTTTGTTATGTGTAGTAAGTAATATCAAGATACAGACCTGAAAACACTGGATGTGCTGTGTGGAGGTCAGAGATGGCATCATGTGCTGGTGTGAAAAAGTGCCCCACTTCCTGATTTTGTCACACTTAAATGTTTCAGATCAAACAAATTAAAATGTTAGACAAAGAGAAGATGAGGTTGTATGTGAGTTTCACCTTGCATCCTTCCCTCACTGTGCTCACCCCACAGCACACTCTGATGGACATCTCCCCCAGGACTCACTGGCTCCCCGTTACATCACTTCCTGTGTGTTTCCCTCGTGTAACATTCTCCGTCCCCTGCCTTCAAAGTTTCTCAGGACTCTGTGAATGTTATCATGCTGAGCTCTGAGTTCTGTTTTGTAAATAATGTTTATATAATGCATGTTTAAGAGTGGTTGCACAATAGCATGTTTAAAGAAAGTGAGAACTGCACCTGAACTAAGAGATGTGTTGACCACAGTTAAAATACGACAGCCAACAGTGATAAAAACAGGATTAAATAAGATAAATAGGGGAACATAATAATTACACTCATCACAAAGAGCAGGACATAAAGGGGATATTAAGAGGTCAATAACAACAGGTTCTCTGCATAAGGTTACAAGTTTTTTCAATAAGATCTCACACATTATATTGCTTAATGTAACTACAGATATTGATCTGTAGTCAGAAGATCAATAAGAGAAATAAAAACCATACAAGGAACTTGAGACCTGGGTGGTGATACAAAAACTCAGGATTTGTCTTCTTTACAGCTCTTTGATACTAAACATTATGTTCAAAGAATTTCAGGAAACTCCGGAGAGGATCTTGGAGTGCCTCCTCTTTTCATTTTCACTGCGCTTGTCTGCAGATATGTCAGAGAATGAATATTCTCGTTCAGCCGAGGCTCACAATGTGCCCTCCTTCTCAAAGAGGAGCAAGAGCAATTCAATCAACTATCTCCCAGGAAGTATGGTCAAAAACTCCTCTACACTGTATTCATAGCTCAATTTTAATTCAGGTCAATTCAGTTTTATTTATACAGCACAAAATCACAACAACAGTCACCTCAAGGTGCTTTATACTGCAGAGTAGACCCTACAATAATGTATGCAGAGAAACACCCAAGAATCATATGAACGAGCACTTTGGCGACAGTGGGAAGGAAGAACTCCCTTTTAACAGGAAGAAACCTGGAAGGATCACCCGATCCAGCCCTAACTATATGCTTTAGCAAAAAGGAAAGTTTGAAGCCTAATCTTGAAAGTAGAGATAGTGTCTGTCTCCTGAATCCAAACTGGAAGCTGGTTCCACAGAAGAGGGGCCTGAAAACTGAAGGCTCTCCCTCCCATTCTACTTTTAAATACTCTAGGAACAACAAGTAAGCCTGCAGAGCGAGAGCAAAGTGCTCTAATAGGGTGATATGGTACTACAAGGTCACTAAGATAAGATGGGGCCTGATTATTTAAGACCTTGTATGTGAGGAGCAGGATTTTGAATTCTGGATTTAACAGGAAGCCAATGAAGAGAATCCAAAACAGGAGAAATAGATAAATTCCATCAGCAGTGCTCGGTAACCATTCTGTGTTGATGTAAACACACAGTCCACCGACATGTGCTTTTCCGAATATGCCTTCTATCCACTGAGTAAATGTGAGCAGTGAACGACTCTACTTCATGGATTTTGATTTTGACCCAGATGTAATCAGCGTATTTGCACCAGTGACTGTAGCTTTAAAGAGCCAAGTGTTCTTCAGTTGCCCAAAGGATAAGAGTTTGTTGTTTCTGGATGACAGGTTTGAGGGAACAATGAGGTGCTAATTTGTTTGTTTTCACCCACATATAGGAAACACATCATTGGATTAAAAAGGAGCTTAAATTTCAGGGATGTGTTTTTGTAGTAACCCACAGGAACTTTTTATGTTATTTGAATTTCTTTTCAAAAATGGGGAATAATATCAATTTGTGTTCATCATGAAAAACATAAATGTTAAAGTTTCATACTTCAAAGTTTTACTAGTTGAAATGTTAACTAAGCATCTCTAATCAGTTCATATTGTTGGAACTGTGTTTATTCTGACAGAGTTCTGATGACGTGTCAAAGCCGGGTCTGTGTTGTACAACATGTCTGCTGGAGGGGATCTCGTTTTAGTCATAATTTAAGAGATTTAATATGAAGTGTTTTTAACCTTTACACCAGTCATCTGTTTTAGAACATGTATCGAGGAATAACTTATTTGCATCGCAGTGTGTTCGATGCAATAGTTGACCAGAATAAAATACACAGAAGGCTGGCATCTAAGTTCTGTAGTGTTTATCAAGAGTCATGTTTTCTCTTCCTCAAACACAAATAAAATGCAGGTTAATATCTAACAGTGTTTGTTTATCGATAAATAATCCTGAACTTTTACATTTACTAGTTTACAAGAAACTGTTCAAGGGTGTGTAGCAGCTGTACAGCATATTTAGTCATATTGAAAACACTGGTAACAAGAATTCATGAACGAATGTATAAATCAGCAGTTTAATCTGAAAACAGAAATCAAACAGGATCAAATGCATTTCTTTCTATTCTTTTATTTTCTAAACATTTTGAGTATTTAAATATTTACAAAGTTTTCATTTTACCTAATAAACAGGTTTAAAATGTTTTCTGTAGCTGGAAAAAAACGCCTGTTGTTTGCATAAATATGTCAGTCAAAATATTAAAAAGAAAAACAATACTACTTTTATAAAGCTATCTGTAGTAAAAAAAATTAATAATTAACATCCCCAAATCAACCAGTTTTTAACATCAGATAAAAACAATGAATTCTTTCTTTGTTTAAAACTAAAGAATAAAAATAACCAGTGTCTGTCCCAGAAACTGGATTGTAGTGCTGTCAGTGCAACTAAAGATCTCAGCTAAGCATGGAAAGGTAACAGTGCAGGAACCGTAGTCACGGGTGGGCGTGGGGCAGTTCATGTCAAGGACCTGGTTCAACTTTGATCGTTCACTTGAGAACATTGATTTGGTTCAACATATTCATTTGCTACAATCTTGAACACAAAATGAAAAACAAATAATAAAAATCATTTTTGTTAGCAAAATTTCCCAAAGCAGGTTTATAAGTCATTCTGTATTATAGGAAAAGATATTCATTGGGTTCATCTGCTGTGCTTGGTTGAAGTAAGAGGTTCTCTGACGTGATAAGGCAACACAAGGTGAGAATGGGTTCATCACAGGTATAAGGTCCTCTCTGCTGGCATCCACTGCCTCCCGAGGAACTGTTTCAGAGGATCCTGTCCTCCAAAACCATGAGGGATGGTGTACGTGGGAATCGCGCATCCACTTGGAGCAACTGCATCTCTGCTTCTGCGTATTCTGTTGGTGTTCCACAAATGTGCAGCTTGCTGCAGCTCTTCCTGTAAATGTTAACAGTTATAAAAATCTCACATCAGTAAAAGAACAGATTTCTTTTGGTTCAACGTGTTACCCAAAAGCACCACACAAAAATACTTTACTCAACAATAACAGCCATGTCTGCGTGATACTGTGGAAAAGGGGGATTTCTGAACATGAATAGCTTTGAACAGTGTAATTCTATGTTTCTGGGCAGTGAAAGAAGGATAGTTTCATGTGCTGAACACAGTGATAATAAGGCTGGTTTACGTGCCCGCTGGGTGTTAATGCACACTTTTTATACTCTCTCTCTCTCTAACACACACACACACACACACACACACACACACACACACACACACACACACACACAATGACTCAGTAAAAGAATAGAAACATAGTTACACTGTTTTATTGTCTTTTAGTTCATGGAGGGGTTTATCCAGTGCTGAGCATGATGCCATCTCAGAAAGGCCCACCGGCCAGTTGTGATTGCCGGACCCGGACCCGCTTTTCGCGGATGATGTGGTTCTGTTGACTTCATCGGGTGAGGGCCTCCAGCTCGCACTGGAACGGTTCACAGCCGAGTCTGAAGCAGCGGGAATGAGGATCAGCACCTCCAAATCTGAGGCCATGGTTCTCAGCCGGAAAAGGGTGGAGTGCCCACTCCGGGTCGGGGATGAGTTCCTGCCCCAAGTGGAGGAGTTCAAGTATCTCGGGGTCTTGTTCGCGAGTGATGGGAGAAGGGAGCCGGAGATCGACAGACGGATTGGGGCTGCAGCTGCAGTAATGCGGATGCTGCACCAGTCCGTCGTGGTGAAGAGGGAGCTGAGTGTAAAAGCGAAGCTCTCAATTTACCGGTCGATCTACGCCCCTACCCTCACCTATGGCCACGAGCTGTGGGTAGTGACCGAAAGAACGAGATCGCGGATACAAGCGGCAGAAATGAGCTTCCTCCGAAGGGTGGCTGGCCTCTCCCTTAGAGATAGGGTTAGGGTGATTTCTGCGTGGTTGCTCAACCCCATATGGGTCAAGATATTTCAGTAAATGTCCCACAGGACTCTGTGTGACAACATAACCTGCCTGAATGCAGTTCAGGTGTAGTTTGTATCCATGGAGCCTCCCGTGTCCCTCCAGCTCATCAATAAGAAATCGACTATAAGAAAGCCCCACGTCTGTGAGGTTTCTTCTAAGTGTCCGTGTGCTTATCTGTTCAATAACAGCAAAATGTTCCCACGCCTCAATCCAAGCATAAAACATAACTTAATCAATTCTGATAAATGAGACGCTGCTCTGCACCGTCACCAACTTAATTATGTTTCAACCTCCTAGGACCTGACGTCCACATATGTGGGCATCACATTTTGGGTTATTTACACCAAAATACTCAATTTTGCTCTACAAGGGCCTGATATCCACTTACAAGGACATTATGCTGCTGCTGTTCTATCGAAATTTTAAACAAAGATCCTCATATGTGGCTCTCATTTCTCTTAGAAACAAAAATTAGGTTAAAAAAAATCTGGTAATTCTTTGTTTTTACATTCATCAGGTCCCAATCAGCCCAAAGAGAAATTTAAAATGCTGCTGTGGAAGAGTTCGGGTTTTAGGAGGTTAATGTAAACATCTAATTCATCTTAGAACAACAAAAGATATGTTATAATGTAAAGACTTTATTCAAGGTTCAAGGTTCAAGGTTCTTTATTTGTCACAGGCATAGTTATACAAGTATAACACACAGTGAAATGTAGCCTGACACGCTCCTCGACATGTGCAAAAAAAATGGGGGGAGGGGGGGTGTAGAGGAAGAACATCATATATATATATATATATACATACAGTATATTCACTGGGTGAATGTGCAGTAGTAGCAGCAAGCAGGTGAATTCTGTACATTAATATGAATAGATATCTGACTATTTTACAGGATAGACAATAGAAACATATTTAAAATTAAAGGAATTGAAATGTACATTGTGCCTTGGTTTAGTG
>NW_005187598.1:962312-965393 GCF_000239375.1 Pundamilia nyererei
GGCCATAAGAAGATCATTTGTAACCTTCACTAAAGCTGTTTCTGTGCTGTGATGAGCTCTGAAACCTGACTGAAACTCTTCAAATAAACCATTCCTCTATCACCCTATTAGAGCACTTCGCTCTCGCTCTGCACACACACCTTTTTGATATAGTTAGGGCTAAAGGTGGGGATTGATCAGAATTTAGCACTTACGATTCCATTATCGATTTAGTTCCTTATCAATCCCTTATTAATTGTTAGCGGCTCCGGTTTGAGAGTCGCCACCATCTCTAAGCAGCAAATCAAAGACATTACATTCCTGCAAACTGATTACATGCTGTAGGTCAAAGGATTGTGGGTGTTGGTATTTCTGCACTTTGCTGTGATCAGCGTAGGGGTCAATAGTCAAAAAAAGTAATGTATTACACAGAACCATTTTTGAGTTAATTACTTACTAATACCTTAAATGTAATGTAATGCATTACTTAATTATTCCCAGGAGGAAGTAAGTCGTTAAACTACATTACTGTTGCATTTCTCTGTGAAATGACCTGAAACACATTCTCTCATAATTATCGTTTAACAATATATACCTGAGGCTACAGTCCTACACACCAGCACACATGTGATCTTACTCTTAGTGTTTAGGTATGAACACAAAGCAAAAATGAAACCAGAGACTTTAAAGTGATCTTTAGAAACATGAAGAGGGTTGTATTATCGTATGGTCTTTACTTTCCAATATAAAGTGCCCTGGGGCAGCTGTTGTTGTGAATTGGCCCTATAGAAATCAAACTGAATTTAATCTGATTTAATTGGATTGATGAAAAAAATCGCTCCATTCATAATACAGCATAATAAAACAGGTTTTCTCAAAGGTAGACACTGAGCCAATAATACACCCACAGATTATTCCACCATCATCTGCGTAGAAACAGCTGTCTCTATAGATGCAGAGAAAGCATTTGACTGGGTAAACTGGAACTTTTGCAACCAACATGTAGATGTTACTTTCCAGACCATAAGATTAGCCTACGTGCAACTCCCAAACCTCTCTTCTGAAGACAATCATTCTCATAGATACTTTCTCATCCATGTCAGACTACTCTGTTACCTGGAGGAAATCTACAGTTCTGCCTCTGAATGGTACATTTCAGAACATCTCGACTACAGTCGGGTATAATCTTTCCACCAGATGCTCAGACCATATGATTGAACCATATTGCTCTACTAAAATCAGTAGAAGATGATCTCACACATTGGAGCACTTTACCTACAACACAATTAAAATAAACTGTTCCCACTGTTTCCCAATAAACCCTCTACTGTCTAGTTCAGGTCACTAGACTCAACTATCTCGAAACTTTTACAGAAAAATCAACCATCACGAATAAGTCTGAAAACTACAAAAAACAAAAACACAATGGTGGTGTAGAACTACCACAATCCCATGACTATTTCTTATCCAACAGGTTGCTATATGTTTCAGAATGGATCAAATCAAGATGGAGTTCTTGTTCTAGATCTGTGGCTGGATCGAGAACAAGAACCCTGTAAAAACGTCTCATCTCGCTCTCATAAGCACCAGTATTAAGCATCTTTATATAAACACCGCTGAGAGGCTGATGGCGATTTTTTAAAATAACAGCATCTTCACTTATCCCATGTAAACCAACATCCATTTGGAACAATCCAGATATCTGTCAGGAAAAAGAAAGTTTTGATGGCACGAAAAGGTGGAAACCTAGAAAAGGTTATTTAAGATGGTACCAAAACATGGACTCAGCAACAGTACGTTTCTTGAATACTGGCTGGGGATCTGGGGGCGGATTAACTGCATCCCATGGGGGGGGGCCTTGGGTCCAGGACCCCATCCTCGGCCAACTTTCTCACTCTCTCACACACACACATGTTTGTTTGTGTGCCTCTCTGGGTTTTGTTCGGTGTATTTTGTTACAGATGTAGCAGAAACCCCGCATGTTCTTTTCTCTCTTTCTTTCTGTCCATTTTCTCGTTCTAGTCCTCTGTTTTCTTCTCCTTTCTTTCACTAACCTGGTCTTAACCCCCGTCCACTCCGGCATAACACACAGATAATAATAGGAAAGATACAATAAAATAAAACGAATAAATAAAACAACAAGATTAACAAGAAGAGTCTACAGTGCTCCTCTTATGAAAGCAAACGTGATTGCCGCAAGAAAGCATTCAGACCATGATTCTGCAGAACAGGATTAAAAATAAGTAAAATAACTTCATTTGACCAAATAATAATAGATGGAGCAGCTACAACATGGCCTTCATGCTGTTGATGTCCCAGCCCTTGTAGTAATAACTGCAGCAGATAGAGCAGTGTCACCGTGGTGCTCAAGCGCTAACAAATATCCAGAGTTATGTGTCACACTTATTCATCTTTACATGCATCTTTTTCCAAATTACTGCTGGCAATTAACAGCTGAGATGTTTTCCACTTTAAAAAGGTGAACAACGAGGTAATAAAAACCATCACAAAAAGTCTCTTTAATTAACTACTTCAAAAGCTTGCTCCACCCCGGCTCTTCTCATTTTTTTCTAATCCCCTCCCAGGAACAAACAGTAACCCGTCTGTTGATTTACTCTGTGATTTCAACAGTAATTCTGTGAACTGCTTTTCTGCTTGAATCCTAATTATATTTGTCACATTCTTTGCTTTCATTCAGTCCACCTTCTCCAAGACAACGCATCTACCATAGCATGCTGACACACTGCACTCTCCTCAAACCTGCAAAACCCGGTGGTGGTGGCACTCCTCATGTGGTGGTGTAGCAGTGCACTGTGCAGTGAGGCACAAACTTGGAGGTGGCTGTGGCTCAGGTGGTAGAGCAGATCGGTCACTGATTGGAAGGTCGGTGGTTTGATGCTTGGCTTCCTCAGTCTGCATGTCAAATATCTTAGGGCAAGATGCTAATCCAAAGTTGCCCTCTGGAGTGTGAGTGTAGAGCACTTGTGTGTTGTATAGAGTGCTTTGAGTACTCTGGGAGAGAAGTATAGTGCTGTATAAGAATCAGTCCATTTACCAAACTGGAGGTAGTAGCCAGCAGCCCCAAAAACCGCCCCACTTGTT
>NW_005187598.1:966003-967105 GCF_000239375.1 Pundamilia nyererei
CCATTCTGCTGCTGATACAGACTTTAGGTTTCTGAACATTAAACTTGTTGCTGCCTTTCATAGTGTGTAACTTGAAGGCCCTGAGTACTTTCTCCCAGCATCTTTCTTTCAGCTTAACGAGTGAACCGTCAGCTCGTTCAAACACACGTTAAAGTCCGTTTGGCTCGACACCACCGCACAGAGGCAACAATATAACATAGCTAACATTAACAGTGCAGTGGATCCTGCTTGTGCCGTGATGTTCAGGACTGCAAACCGAGCAGCATCACTGACTTTCAGCTCGTTGTGTTTGTGGATATATGACTGACTTTAATTATCCACAAAATCATCAGAGTCTCTGTCAGATTAAGGTCGACTATTGAACGGCGCATATTTTAAAGGCTTTAAAACCAAGTTAGTACAAACGTCACTAATGTCACATAACTTTGCCGACATGTGGCCAACAGTCATGTTTTAATGTTCTTCATTATTAAACATTCGCACATAAGTGACATCATATTCAGTACTTACTTTTGACAGTTTACTCTTCGGCCGCTCCGCTTCAGCCATCTGCATTTTTTTCCGAAAAAAATATCCACACCCACCGCCGCGCTATGAATTGTGGGACCACAAAGTCTACACCGGACCACACTTCAAATTTGGGGAAATGAACTGCGCATTTGTCGACCGCATTTGGAGTACACTTCGAATTGGGACACCCTTCGTCGAGTCGCTGTGACGTAATCGGTCTCCAGATGTGCACTACGAAGCGTGCGGTCGCTGGATTGGGACACAGCCTGTATGTACCCAGATGCTGTCACTACCCAGATATTGCACCTCCCTCCATGCAACTGAAGACTTCTTTGGGTTGGCCATGTTGGACTGTGACCATCATGCTATGGCATGTGTCTGCCCAGGTGTCATGGACTAGGGGCAACATCCTTCCAGCATCAGACTGTGACACGTCATTCACCTTGGCCACCTGGTCCCCACAGAACCAGACAGAATCAGAATCAGAATCAGAATCAGAATGGGGTTTATTGCCAAATGTTGAGCAGGTTTACAACATTAGGAAATTGCTGCGGTGCTTCAGTGCAAACATGGTGTCATAAATAGCACTTAA
>NW_005187598.1:968075-969935 GCF_000239375.1 Pundamilia nyererei
GAGAAAGAACACAGCCCTGAGGGGAGCCGGTGCTGATGGTCCGGGAGTCCGAGACATTCTTTCCCAGCCTCACATGCTGCTTCCTGTCCGTCAGGAAGTCAGTGATCCACCGGCAGACCGACCGACCCAGACAGACCCTTCTTTCTTCAATACAAGAACTATGGGGCTACACCAGGCACTGTGGAACTTCTCTGTTACACTCATCTCCAGCATAGCAGTCACCTCCTTCTGAGCTATTTGCCTCTTGTGTTCAGCTAACCTGTAGGGATGTGTTTCAACATGTTGCTCTGTGAGAGTGGTGTGACTATGCAGGATCCCAATTGTGTTCATCCTCGGGAATTAACTAAGGAGTCATGGATTTTAAACTCTTCTTCAGCCGCTCCACCAACCCATCAGTCTGAGGGTGGTAGCAGATTAATTCCCCCTATTTCTGTGTGTTTCAGTGTGTTTCAGTGTGCGAGACATGTGCCCAGTCAGTCAGTATCTTTGCTCGGAGATAACCAGAAACAGCACTAGCAGAAATTAAATACACTCTTTGCAGAAACTCTGGCTCAGCTTCATGATACTGTGTCCATAATCGACCAGAAATAATAAAAAGCAATACAAGCACTCCAGTGAAATGGCCCGATAAGGTCCAGGCCACTGTGCTTAACTACTGGTAATGAGCACAAAGACACTTTTGGAATGGCACGCTGGTTCAGCAGCTGACAGTGCGGGCAGGATGCACATCATTGGTGCACATTCTGTCAGGTACCCGGCCAATAAAATCAGTCCATTATTCACTCCAGAGACAGACTGCTCAACAATCAACAAAGCAGGAGCAGGGCTGGAGAGCCTCAGGGCAGGGACCGGTGCCACCAGGTGATACTCTGCAGTGTGGCTGCCGCCTCCAGGCTTGGCTGCTGATGGCAGTGGGCCCACTGGGCTGTCTCACGGGAGAGTTCCTCCACAAATTGCTTGTGGATGGCCAATTTGAGTCACCGTGTCTCCAGCTCAGCTGAGTTCATTTTACCCCGTCAGTCCCAGCTGCCCTGCAAGCCTGACACTGTCCCGCAACCACTGCAGCGGTGCCCATCCCTGCCATGACCGTCAGTCCCATTTTCTATCCTATATCGTCACCTATGGTCTCACGCATTGGGTCGTGACCAAAAGAATGAGACTGCTGATCCAAGAAGTGTGGCTGGGCTGTCCCTCACTGATAGGGTGAGGAGTTCAGTCATTCGGAGGTACAGAGCACCATAACTACTTTTCCACAACAAAAGGAGCCAGCTGAAGTGGTTCAGGCCTCTAACTGGGTCATCTGAGGAGGTGTTGTGCACATGGTCTACCAGGAGGAGACCCCTGTGCAGACACAGGACAGACTGGACAGATTATGTCTCTTGACTAGCTTTGGAACATTTTGGTGTCTCCTAGATGAGCTGGAAGTGGCCTTATCATCTTATCCTATACCAGTGTTTTTCTCATTTTTGCTATGTAACTTTGCACTGTCCACTTTCTGCTGTAACAAAACACATTTCCCACGTGTGGGACTAATAAAGGTGATCTTAAATCCCAGAAAGAGCAAGAAAATGGGCGGATAGATGTCAAACACACACACAAGGAGTTTTAGCAGCACTCCCATAATGCATGAGTCCTGCCAATAGTGTCATGGCTCGCCATTTTAATATGTTCTAATTAATATTTTTGACTCCTAAACTCTCCAGACGTGTCATTTATGCCACGCCGCCTGTCTAATTCTATTTTAAAATTATGCTTTTTTTTAAAAAGTAATATACAGTGGGGCAAAAAAGTATTTAGTCAGCCACCGATTGTGCAAGTTCCCCCACTTAAAATGATGACAGAGGTCAGTAATTTGCACCA
>NW_005187598.1:971331-976015 GCF_000239375.1 Pundamilia nyererei
GTGGGGGAACTTGCACAATCGGTGGCTGACTAAATACTTTTTTGCCCCACTGTAGTAGTGATTATAATGTAAATAAAAATATTACAAACATTAGATTACGTCTTCATCGGTGTTGTACATATATCAAATCTATCCTTTTCTATTTTGAACATAATCATCTAAAGTCCTTATGTTAAAAGTAATTAATGCATCATTTCTTAAAGCATAATCCCTAACTTCCTCTGAGGTGTCGGGATTGTTTTAAAACCATTTATGAAATATTAGGTTAAAGCAAAACTAGAGAACGGCTGAATCTTCTCTGTTTCTAGCGTTAACTCCTCCCTGTTAGTTTGCTCTTCTCCCCTACTCTCTGAGGTAATTGTTAGAACTTCCTTCATTCTGTATTTTTTCCAGACCACGCTCTGTGCCCTCTCCTCTCTTTCTGTGGGTCTGAGGAAACATCAGGGACCTATAAACCCTCCGGTGGAGTATTGATTCTTTATTGTGGTGTGGCTGTGAGGAGCACATACTGTGACCGTTTCTCTTCACTCCACAAAACAGGTCTGTGAGGAGGCCACCAGGAGACTCGCTGCAGCTGGATCAGCAGGTTAATTTGAGCGCTCCTTGCTGCTTGTTGTACAATCTGACAGTGCTGCTTTGTCTCTGAGGGTGTGTTTAATACTGCAGCACATGTTTGTGTGTGCACAACACCCTTAATCTACAGCTTAACATTTAGGGTGATATAGTCATTACTGTTCTTTAGATGTGGGTGATTTGGCTTGTTTTTAAATATTTATAATTCTGGTGAATAGAAGTTTATATAGAAGCTTATGCAAATGTGAATCTTCAGCTGTATGAAGAATATTACTGGATTATTAATCATTACAACAAATCTTAAAAAACACTCACACAACAATCAGTATCTGATGAAAGGTCCTGTGATCAGGATCTCCACTGGAGAATGTCTGTTTGATTTTATTATTATAGGATTTAATATTTCATTTTAAAAACAAGCATCTCATTCAGCCTGAGAAGTAAAATAATTCTATTGATTTTGCAGGGCTGTAATGTAATTATGGACATACAGGCCTTAATGAGTTAAATACACCCTCAGCCAATAGGACAGCTGAGAGTCATTGTTTTTGTTTGTGTGATGTTAATCCACCTGCAAGTGTTCACAATATGTGAAATTAGATTTCAAAATATAATATTTTTAATTCTAATTATTGTTATTTTTTCATTTTAAATTTACTGTTTTTCAACAAAGCTGAATTTTTTAAATTTTGTTTATTTAATTAAGATACAAAAATGACACATATTTATTTGTATTCCTGAAAAGAAATGAAAAACGTGAGTCGTTGAATATTAAGCTTGATTGATTTCTGGCTTCTCAGAGAACTCCAATGTGGCGGGTGTGAAACCAGTTATTTACGTCTTTGACAGATTTCTAAAATATTTTCCTTTTTGTGTTCTTACAGCTGGTCTAATAAATGACATTTGTAATGAAATAGATCTAATTAATATATAGATATGTTTATAATTATAATACATAGAAATAAATCAATAGAGAAACAAAGAACGCGTGCATTAAGTTCAGCCATTGGTAATTCAATAAGTGTTTAAATATGGATAAGAAGAAATATTTGCCCCTCTAACATCTTGTTTTCCAGCCCCACCCTGGTCTCTGAGGCCTGATTTAGCTTAACCGTGAGCTGGTAACAAGCTTCAAACATCCACGATGCTTCACATTAAATCTTCTTCTCCATTGTTCCAAAGCACGCTCATCTGGTAAGTCTTCTGAGTAAAAACTGTCTTAAAAGTGATGGAGAGAAAAGCACTGAAAAGGTAAAAGGCTCCTACTGTAAACGTGTGGCATTTGATTGTTGCTTTTTGTTTATGGCTTCTGACTTTGTGTCACAAAAACATGCTGAAAATTGTGTTAGAAGATCTAAACATATTCATAGAGATTTTTCTTTAAACTCTGTATTTGCCTCACGGTCCATAATCAAAGGAATATTAAGATTTTTGTTTAATTTTTATATAAAATGATTTTTTTAAGTGTCTTCATTTTCTTCATACTCTCCATATTAATTCTGGGAGTTTCACAGTGCTTCAGTGTTAAAACCCACTCGAGATAAAGTCACCCTGTGGTTTAAAGCTGAATGAGTCCGATAAAGGGAACAGCAGTGGAAATGTTGATGCAAACTCCTTGTTTCTGACTTTGCTGGGACACCCTGCTCCTCAAAGCCTTTATATAATACTGGCAGCGTCTCTGTGAATTCTCTCAGCGTTACTGGATCTCCTGTGGACACCACTCACACTGTAGGTCAAACATATCAGTGAGCACTATTTCCCATCGAACTCTCTTCCAGCCTGCTACTTGCTGCTGAGGTGAGTCTGTTTCCATCACATCATGCACATTGCTTTGAGAACAGCATGTTTTAGTTCGTGTCACGTCTTTGAAATGAGAGAAACGGAGTGATAGATGCTCTCCACGGTTCATAGAATCGGATCCTTTAATTGGTTCATGAATGAGACAAAGCAGGCTACACCAGGAAGAAAGCTCGCTTGTTTTTTGTTTGGTTTTTTGTTATAACAACTGCACTCTTACATACATGTTTACAGTCATGGACTTTCTTTGTATAACACCACACAAATCTATATACTCAATGGCTTTTTATATTTACTTGAAACTTCTTGCTCATTCTGGTGCATGTGTGTGTGTTTGTTTGTTTTAATTCGAGGTTGTGCTCGTATTTCAGGACTAACCTGTCACCTCTCCAAGCCGACCTTTGACCTATGATCCTTCAACGGTCGAGGAATTCACAATAAAGTTCTTAAAGAATGTGCTCATAGAACATCAAACTAGGCCTTTGTATTTGTAGAACATGCTCCTGTCATCCGTACTACATTTGATGTATTTTTCACATACAAAACAAACAGAAAAATTCAACTATATACATCTTCCAGTTGTCTTTGCAGCGAAGACTGCAGCTCAAAGGGTTTTGTGGGCCAGCAGCAGTCCAGTTGCAGCATCTTTGTTTTCTTTAGCCTTGGTTTCTACATTTATTCTAATCATGCAGTTCAAAAGAAGGCAAAAATGAAAAGGAACAATAATATTTAAAAATCATTTGAAGCAGTTGGTCAGTTCAGCGACAAAGCGCAGTGGTCCATCTGAACACGTCTATTTGTTGTGTCAGTTGTGGAGATAACTCTTATTGTGTACCATGAACACACAAGCTGGCAGTCTGCTGTGCATCGGCCACGTTACAGATGGAACTAAGGAGATGTGAAGTGGGGTAGCAGTGAGTTTACAGCTGGTTGACTGAGTCAGAGTTTCTAGTTCATACTGGCCGGTCCACAGCATATTGACAGGGGCTCAAGTTGGACACGGGGTTCTGCACTGCTGGATAGGCGAAATTGGTGTGCTGCTTGGCCTTGAGCCGCAGGCTGGCCAGACTGGAGTTACAGGTGTCTCTGTACATGTAGGGACTGGCTGTGGTGGCGTAGGGGCAGGTGGCTGCGGTCACTGCTACCGAGTTGAGTGCTGAGGGACTGTTGAGGTTGTTGAGATTGCCCAGGTTGTTGAGGCTCGTAGCAGGAACTCCAGCTACTGCTGTGGGCACCATGCTAGAGGCCATGTTCATGGAGGGGATGGTGCTTGGTGGGGAGAACATGGGCTGGGATGACAGGGGGCTTACATTCATTGAGTTAAAGAATGGGAAGCTCTTGGCAGAGAGTGGGCTGCTTGCTGCTAGGCTCTTGGTGGCCCAGTTGTTGTAGGAATAACCCGTGTACATGTCATCATAGGGCTGCATGAGTCCATTGAATTGGGCACCGAAGCCATTTTTGCATAACTCTGCCTGCTGGTTCCTCTCGCGCTTTCTCCACTTGGCACGCCGGTTCTTGAACCATACCTAGGACGCACAAAAATAGCTAGTTATATGTTACAGTTCATACAGTGTGTGTATGAACAGGTCAGTGTGAGGCATAAGAACATTGTTTTGGCATCCAAAACGTTCTTTTTTCACAAACACAGCTGGACATGTTCTGAATTCTCTTTTTTGGCTTCACTTTCCTGGTTTAAATCCTTCAGTTACTCGTGAAAGCTGCAGCTCCACAGTCAGGTTGCACAGAAACCATCAGACAAACAAGCTCAGACAGTGAATCGTTACAGCTGCCTTCTTTTCAGAAGAAAACCTTACATTTTGTCTGTATTTGTTACATTTTTGGAACATCTATAAAAACATACATATACGTATATGTACTGTAACCCTAAAACACTGTTTTATTCTGTCGTCATTAATAAACCCAGACAATTCCATTAAACACAGGTATACATAACTCATCATAATTAGGACAATACACAATGCTCAGCATCTCCTAACTCACAGATATCAGTGTGTGGTCATTCTGGATGTTTGTACATCTGCCAGTTTGGAAGGGAACACTATGGGAACACTGCGGGAACACTGTGGGAACACTATGTGAACACTGTGGAAACACTGTGGGAACACTATGTGAACACTGTGGGAACACTATGGGAACACTATGGGAACACTGTGGGAACACTGTGGGAACACTGTGGGAACACTATGGGAACACTATGGGAACACTGCGGGAACACTGTGGGAACACTATGTGAACACTGTGGGAACACTGTGGGAACACTGTGGGAACACTATGTGAACACTGTGGGAACACT
>NW_005187598.1:976161-990835 GCF_000239375.1 Pundamilia nyererei
TGGGAACACTGTGGGAACACTATGGGAACACTGTGGGAACACTGTGGGAACACTATACCTGACAATTCTGCACTGGGCTCAGAATCGTAGTTTGTATAATCATACAAATATAAGTTCATATATATTTTATTTTGAGATTTTTCAAACATTGTTACAACTCCAGCATGTAAGCTTTCTCAGTGCTGCACAGCATGCTCATATTTCCATAACATATTTTGGTTTAAAGAACAGCATGAATGCTCTATCTCACTAAAAAGAATAGTTTCATACATATCTGGTAATTTGTGTCATTATAAACGTGGTTATGGTGATTATGGCCCCAACAGTGCTCGCTGGCACCTTCAGTCCTTTCTTCTTTAACCAACGCCATCAGTATGTTTTGCAGCAGTGAGGCTGCAGAGGTCTTGAGATCATGAGATGTTCCTTGTGTGACACCTTTTATATGTGTTGTTGTATCACATTTACAAATATATTTACTTAGAAAACTGGTAACATTTTAATACTTATTTTAGCTGCTATATCAAATTAAGACTAGCTCTAATTAAAAAAACTTTTATTCTTTTTGTTTTTTATTGTTTTCTGGAAGTTACATGAAAGTTCATTTGCAATGACAGAGCCAACAGGTAATGTTGAGGGTAGAAAGGTTAAACTGTAGAGAAACACACAGCATGAAATGCCACAGACAGGAAGATGTAATTTGTCTGAAAATTTACGTCTAACAGTTTCACTCATAATTTTATTTCAATAACAAAGACAAAAGCGAAGGACCAAGAAAGTTAGAAACTGTCTCTTAACCATAACTCTCTGTCAAATACTCAGTAATATTGTGTGCGCACGAACCCACAGTCTCTGAAATACGTGATGATCACAGACAGTAAGTGTACTGTCAAACAGTCATATTAGGAAAGGCTTATTAAAACTCATAATTCACTTATTTGAATTGTGAAATCTCAATGAAAGAAATGTCAGGGAAGGGCAAGCGTCACATTGGTGCTTTTATGGCCCTATATTTGGAGGATATATATCGGATTAAAGCTTTAGTGGAAAATTCAAATCGAGGGTTTTTCAAAATGAGAGGAGTTCTTCTGTAGCTACATTTCTGGACAAACTTTGCAGAACAATGGTGTTTGACACACTCCACCATCCATATAAATACTTGGTGTAATATCTGATTCACTCTGATTGACATGTAAACGCTATTTCACATCCCTGTTTCTTTCATTAAGCAACACTAAACTGTGAGCTCGAGTTTCCTTGGCTGAACCGGAGAAAATTGTGCATATATTTCTGATATCGTGCACAGATGACTGTGACGCTCCACTCAGCCACTTCTCTGTTACACCTCCAAGCTATAGAAAATACCACTGCCAGATCAGTAATGTGCTTCAGTGCTCTTATTTTATACTCTTTACACTGGCTTCCTGCAGATTTTAGAAGTCATTTTTAAATTATTTTACATATATATAAATATATATTTTAATTCCCGTCTCGCCCCTGTGGGCGGTCTACCCTTGAAGCTCGGGGTGACGGAGCTTTTCAGCACAAAGACTTTGTTCAGCTGACTCTATGGACTCAAAGTCCTTACAAACATTTTTATTTCTTTATTCTGTTTTGTTTGAATTTATTTTTTTCTGTATTTTTCCTTGTTTTGTTTTTTTTATTTTATTAACTGTATTTCCTATGAGTTTATTGTCATTATTCCTGTCGTTTTCATTTGTGATGCACAGCGCTTTGTGACTACATGTCTGTGAAAAACACTTTATATTTGCTTCCTGGTGATCTGTTCAGAACCACATGTCTGTCATATTCACGTTTTCTGCTGCTTTAATCCTCCTGAACCTCTGTGTTGGTGCATGCTGTGCATCACCCGATCCTACAGTAACAGAGAAGTGTCAGGACAAGCTTGTGAGAGTCGTCTGCAATGCTGTTTGAAGGTTTCTGAGAAAGGTTTTTTTCACTTTTATGCGTCTTTTGCTGAAATAAATACACAAATCCAACGATCCCTCTGAAACCACAGTGAGACACATTTGATGAGATGGACTGGTTACCGTACTCCACTTTGTTACTTTTTGTCTGTGCCTGAAAACTAGTCACCACAGAAACTCTGACCCAGTTTCGTCTGTTGACACATCTACCAGTGCAGAGACTGGGCCCGTCTTTAGTGCGTCACCTGACTGACCCGAGCTGTCAGAAAGCCAAACCTACCAAACAATAATCAGGTTTCACAGCAACCCGCTCAACAACTGCCAGCTTTAGTTTACAGGTTTAGCAAACCCAGAGCACTCCTGACTGTTGGGAGCTGTTTATTCAATTTAGTCTCATCTTTAGAGTAAGAGACCAAACGTGCTGACCTCTGAGACCTCGACTCTATTAAGCCACACAAGCAGGTTAAAAGCTTCATTTATCTGTTAGGTTTTAACTCTCCTTAGACCAGGAATCAACAATGTTTGCAATAGATTTAAGGCGAGTACTGGCATGTAGCACTTTACATCATCATTACATCTAATACTTTGGATGTTTTTACAAAATGTGCTGCCATCCACCAACATTCACTGAGTTGTACAAACGTTTCTCATCCAGCATCATTATCAGCACTGATTTACCGCACGCCCCGACTAAAGTCCCACTTACCTGCCGCTGAATATGCCACCGACAGTCAATTTAAATCTCCTGCACTGAAACCAACCTTGGATTTGTCTGAGTCTCTGAACATTTGATTATAATTTTTAATTTAAGTCTGACACAAAGCCATGACAAGAACATGAAAGTGTAAGGCCGGCCACGCCCTGATGCGGAGTGTATTTCATGGGGTGTATTTCACATTTCAAATCCAAAAATATGAGTCTGCTAATCTGCTGATGTCAGCGTTCAGTTCAACATACAGTCAGTGTAGATCACGCTGATCCTAAATGAAATGAAAACCAATAATGCATCACGTAGAAGTTCTTTATGATCAGTTCGCTCTTTACCCAAGAATCCGTCTTATCAACAGTGGGGTGATCTGTGCCACGCCCTGTTTCTACGAAACCATAGAGGAAGTGGGTCATGTGACCGCAACCATTTTCCTCATCCTGCAGAGAGGAGAGCCTCATTGCACAAGAATGAAGCACATAGAAGTTCAAAAACTTACTTTGAAAGGCAACAAAATCAAACTTTTGTTTTGTGTGAACAGTTACAGATGAAATGTTTTAGCGCTCTGTAAGCTGCACTATGAGTAACTCAAACAAGTCCAGACTCTTTTTTTCTTTCCGGGCTCCTTAGACTGTGATGACTGAGAACCTTCACAGACATATTTAACCTAACTGTGATTGCTACACAAAACCAGATCCTACAACTACACTGGATGGTTACCGCACACCGGGGGCAGGTTGTGCCACAAAACCACTTTGTTTCGGATCCACAGTGATTGTTCCCACACGCACAACATCCTGAAATACATGTTTTAGTTGGAAACATGACTGTCATTGCCTCGCTTTAAAGTCACTTTAAGTAAAAACTGGCACAGCACAGCCAGCTTTGATGTTTAACAATAGCTCCCTGACAAATCACACGAATCACACTGACAGATGAAATCTTTGGAACATGGAGGAATCTGCTTCAACGGTCCGCATCGAGAGTTTTTAGATTCCACCGATGGACGTTAGGAACGACACGATGTGCGCTCTATTGTCCTTTCCAAATATCAGCCGAGCGTGCGTGCTATGTGACCTTTCCTACAGCCAACATTAATTTGATCCATTACTTGTCAGGCAGGCCAGCGATTGTATTGTCATCCATCACAATGTGTGTCCTCCTGCTTCATATAGCTACAATGACCAAACCAGTGGGTGTGGCCACGTCCTAACATTTAGGTTTATTGTCCAAACTCGCTTTGGTGAAGGGAACAAAATGTTTTACCCAGCTAATTACATGGAGTCACATCCATGGGGGCAGATTTGTTAATGACATATTTCAACATTGAATAGCACGGTGCACACAGAAGACTGACGTATCCCGTTCTTGAGTTGTGCTAAAATCATGAATTCTGCCCCAGCTTTACAGATGAACATAAATTTTAAAGATTACAATCAGTATTACAGAGTAAAGTGTTTTCCTGAGCAGATGAAGATCCGACAGGATTAAACCCCCCAGATTGCAAAGACACTTTTCTGCCTTTGAATTTTTGGAGGTGCACAAAGTGAGGGAGATATTTCTGATGTGGTCCTTTCAGCTCGTGCTGTGTGCACACAAACCTTCCCACCTGCAGCCAATCAGAAGAAAGTTGGTTCAAACTCTGAAGAGCCAACAAAGCTAAAAAGGCTCGTTTCACTTGATGAAATTAGAATAAGAATAATTCCACCCTGAAGTAAAAGCAGAGTAATATGTCAGAGTCCATTTGTCACTATTGTTTATGAACAGTAGCCCATCACAGACTCATCTGTGGGACTGGCTCATAGACTTGCTGGACAACAACATGTTGTGAGGAGACGTCTGCATCTTATTTGCCTGAGCTCTGCACTCTGCCTTCTCCTGTGCAGGCTGACGCCATTCAAATTAAACAGATCACGAGTTTTCACGCAGTGCTGCAGTCACTGTGAACGCACACTTAGAAGTAGCAGGTTTAACTTTGCCAAGCTTGACAATGGCACTAAAGTTGTGGTTTGCAGAGGTCACAGTTAATAAGTTTGCACACTTGGGGGACACAGTCAAAGGCCACCAAACGTTAATGCAGGGAAATGCTTGGAAACATGTTGTGCAGCCTTGTCACCTATACTGGAACAAAATACAGTCAGGGCTTCCCTCTCCGCACCATGACAGCACTCGTGTACCCACCCTGACCCGAGCCTCGGTGAGGTTGGTCCATACTGCAATCTCCTCTCTGGTGCTCATGTCAGGGTAGCGGTTCCTCTGAAAGGTGGCCTCCAGTTCCTGCAGCTGCTGGCTAGTGAAGTGTGTTCTCTGCCGCCGCTGCTTCTTCTTCAGAGAGCCGTCCTCGGCGCTGGACTCGTCCAGCTGGTTCTGCTGGGATTTCTCTGTGTCTACAGACACACAGGGTATAACACATTGCATGAGACACAAGGAGGAAGTGACAGCAACGACTCTATAGACCAGGGGTGCCCAATCCCGGTCCTCGAGAGCTACCGTCCTGCAGCTTTTAGATGCATCCTTGTTCCCACACACCTGAATCAAATGAATGGCTTGTTATCAGGCCTTTGCCAAACATGATGGCATGCTGAAGAGGTAATCAAACCATTTGATTCAGCTGTGTTGGAGTAGGGATGCATCTAAAAGCTGCAGGATAGTAGCTCTCGAGGACTGGGATTGGGCAGCCCTGCTATAGACTATCAAACGGCTGGTCGTGAAGGTTCATACATGACTGTACAGTAATGATTAGAATTAAACATACCCGTTTTTTAAAAGGAAGAAACATGCATATAACTGCATGTTGCCGTGGCTGACGATGCAAATCAGCTCACAGTCATAACTGTACTCTACTCAAGACCACATGAAAGCAGCTGTGGACACAGTGACTCAGATTTCTGTCATATGTTCGCTGTAAGTAATAAAGGCCAATAAAACTGATCAGCATTAATCAACAAATCCATAAGAAGTCATTTAACACCAACTACACCTGCTGTACATCACTGTAATCAGCACCACACCTACAAGGAGGAACTCGTTTCTCAAATAACAGAAATGTGTAAATATGTATAAAACATTTATTGACTGTAACCTTTAAGTAAAATACATGAAAACAAGAGTGTTTGCTGGTTTCTCAGTTCATTCAGCATCTATGCTTTTCTGACTCGTACTCAGGAAGTTAACAAATGGTTTTCATTTTATACCCACAGTCATCTCATTTATAACTGGTAAATGGTGGTCACATGGTACCTTTCAAGTAAAGGTCATCCAGTCATACATACAGTCATGTCCCTCCTACATCCATGTCTAAGTACTCTCTAATACTCAAACACTGAGTGAGAGGCTACAGGAGGAGTCAGGCTTCAAGCACCCATCTGACTGGACCCATTTAACCATTATACCAGTGCAAACAGATCCAGTTTTGTTATGCAGTAAAGTTAACATGTGCAAATTAACGTGCAAATTTTAAATTTGTATAAATTATGAAACAAAGTGGTTTTATGTAGATAAATCTGAAGTGTTTTCACTTTAAGTAATGTCACAAAACTAACATGCAAGCTGACGTCCGAGTAACACAGAAACAGACTTTAACATCAGTGATATTTGTTATAGTCATATTGTGTGTTAAATAGTTGGCAGAAGCAGTGTTAATGTTTTTATTTGTTGTTGTTTTCTTTTTTGTGATATTTACAAACTGCTCTTCCTGTTGTATAAATGCCCCGGATCATAAAAATAAAGTGTTCCTCTGGAAGTGTGCGTGAACATAAGGAGTGCCGCGGCCCGGCTCTGTTCGGACTTGTATTCCTGACATTCAGAGTCCGTTCCATGTTGTGATTACAGAGGCCATCCCTGCCTGTGCTTCTGTTATCATACTTCCACGTCTTACTTTGTGTTTGGTTAAGTGCTCTCGGGGTTCCCTTGCTCCTGTGTCACTTCTCTTGTATTTAGTCTGTTCACGTGTATCCGTCTCCAGAAGTCTGTTTGTTTACCTTTTTGTCCATGCCGAGCTCGTGCGTTTCCTGTTTTATTTTGATAGTCCCTGTTTCCGTGTGTGTCACACTGGGCTTTGGCTTTCTTGGCTCATTAGTGGATTGTGTCCCCCAGGTGTTTTCTCTGCGCCCTTACCTTTCCTCTGTTCCTTGTCGTGTCCTTACACCCAGGCTGTGCTGTGTGTGCTTCTGTTCTTACTGTTCCCAGTTCGGTTTATGCCTGAGTTTTGGGTTTCCTGCATCCTAAAGCTTCAGCAGTACAGCTGCTGTTTCAGGGTTGCTGCTGGGTTGTCGCACAGCAACCACGCATCACTTCCATGACCATCTCTGCATTTGAACTTGTGTATTTTTGATGCGCTTCCAGCATCCATTAATAATCATTAAGAAAAGATTGAGAGTGAAAAACCACAGGAAATGTACTTTATTATTTTATAAACATGTCCTACTTGTTTGAATATAGACACCAGAAAAACTGAACACTCAGGTTCTTTTCTGGGAAATCATCCGAATGCCGTAGGACAGTGATTTCCCAAAATGGGGATTTTGCTGGCTTCGGAGAGAGCTAGAGACACTGGAAACATTTTTCTGACACCTTTCATGCTGGATGGCTCCGGCACTATCCAGACCAGCTGAAACGGACTGGATAATAATGTGAGAGAATCATCAGATGGTATCGCTCTGTCCCAGAACGTAACATCGTGTTGCCTGCAGGGAATGCCTGCAAACAGTGCATTATGGTCAGAGATGTGCAGGAGAACAGAGTGATTGCATTTCGCCCCCAGTGCAGTGTTTAAGGGACTGCATGTTATGTCTGCCAGGCCTCCTCTCTGACAGATCTGACTCCTGCAATTTGAGGACCTCACAGAAAGAAGTGAAATTAGTTGGCCAGTTAATCCTGTGGATCAGGCTTTTGTGACGAGGGCAGGTTGGGCTCTGTTTAGTGAGGGCTTAGCTCTCTGGGAGCAGTTCAAAATGATCAGCAGGGTTTAAAAGCAGGCTCCAAGGGACCACCGACCAAATGAATAAGCTGAAGCTGCTATCTGGCAGTAAACTGACACTGGGTAAGCTGTCACTTAAGGCCAGAATCTATAACACAATACGGACGAAAGGGCAGCGACTTTTAGAGTAATGCAGCGACGGACAATAGGAGCAATCGGACTGATAATGTGCCGACATGACAAAGTCCTTCAGGTCAGCCTCTCTGAGATTTTAATACGGAAAACAACTTCAAGAAGCTTTTAACCAAATTACTTTTCAACAGCTGGAAAAAAAACAAAGAGCAAGATGCATTCACAGAAAGAAGAAAAGGACATGAGCTGCTAAACGTAGACGAGTCCAGATCCCAGCTTTCAGAAGCCAGTCAGCTTTTACAGGAGTGGAGCCTTTTATCCAGAGAGAAAGCGTCCAGTAGCACCGCACACTCGTTCAGTTACGCCTGCAGCATAGGCGTCAGCTCGGTGTGGTGAGCTGTGGCAACCTATTCTCCAGAATAACAGAGCTTAAGGTTGTATGTTTTGTTCATGATCACGTGAACATTAAACTGAAAGTAACACACACACGCATATGTATAAAATAGCCTGTGTTTCACGTGTGTGTGTGTGTGTGTGTGTGTGTGTGTGTGTGTGTGTGTGTGTGTGTGTGTGTGTGTGTGTGTGTGTTTGGTAAATGGAAGTTATGACATGTTTTATTGCAAAAGACAATTTCTTTAAACCAGACTTTAATGTTATTATTATTATAATTATTATTATTAGTCTTTTATTTATCCAGGTAAAAAATCTCATTGAGATTAAAATCTCATTTCCATGAGTGACCTGGCATCAATGTATTCATTGTTTATGAAGTAGAGTTATTTTGGGTTTTGATTGCGGAGTAAAGGCTTGTAATTCATAAATTGTGTGATTTAGATTTTGAACTTTAAACACTGAGTTTTACCTTCAAACTAAAAGCTTTCTTTGATTTATTATTATTATAATAAGCAGTTTTAACTGGATGAGAAATGTGACAGAAGCAGGAGAACAAAAGGCGACAGCAGGTGCTGCGGAGGGAGCGCCGCATTTCTCTTTAGAATAGCGCGTGTTTGACAGTTTGTTAGTGCCACGGATCTCGTGGCGGAGTGGAGCCATTAGATTGGGTTACACACACATAAACACACAGCCTCACGGCACTGACACGGACTGGCAGACGGGTGTCTGGGTTCAGATCAGACCTTAGAGAGCGGAGACGATGATTCTTATGTACGACCGGTCACGTCACGCAAGTCTGTGAAACGTATAAAAATTTCAGTGGGTTAATTTTTTTATAGCGAAGATGAGTGGCAGCTTCATCAAACACAGTTTGTTTCTCTGTAAGAACGGAACTGAAGCCGCCGCCTCTCGGTGTCCGTCCGTCTCACGGTCACGTAGAAATTGGCGGAAGAGTTGACGGGAAGCTGTTCTTCGTCGCTTTGGTGATTAAACACAGAAATGTGGCGACGGCCGCAACTTTTCCAGGTTTCTCGCTTGTAAAGAGCGCGCGATCCTGGCGCCGGTCCGGTGCGCGTCCACGGCGAGAATTACGTTTGATTGTTCGGCGGTTCATTTTCATATTCAAAGTCGGATTGAGCGACGTTTGATTAGAGCTTATCATCGGCCTGAGTTTGGGCCTAGAGAGTCTGCGCCGACACAAATCACCCGCAAATGAAAAAGGCTCAGAATGTAATTCCACTCGCAGCATAACACTCCGAGCCTTTCTTCACTTCTGTAATGACATTACACTCGAGGTCAGCAGACACAACAGCCCGCAGAAAAAGCAGAAAACCACCAGTTTCTTTTCCAGTCATCTTCACGGGAATATCATCTCGCTGTTAGAGTCAACTAATAAACCATTTAGTCGTACATTTGCGCAGTGCATCAGTCATGTGACAGACAGAGATCAGACTGACCGCTCTGGTCCAGGCCTTTACATCCCGGGTCATGCTGCGGGGTCCCGGAGTCTGAGAGCGACAGCGCCGGGCTGCGGGGATCACCGTCCGTCAGAAGGTTAAAATCCATAACCAGGCTCTGCACACAGACACACACGGAGCGAAAGACACGGTCAGAACACTTTTCACCACCTGCAGTCAGCATAAAGAAAGAAACAGCGGCCTAAAGGTCAGCGACCACAATTATCATCTGATAAATCTACAATTCTACCAACAGAAAGACGATTTTACCTTTTTAAATATTTTATTTCCAAGAACATTTTCATCATTTTGTAATATTGTTACTTTATTGTTTGCAGTGTTGATTTCAGATGATTATCCTTCTTTAATATTGTCTTACTGCAGGGACAGTCGTAACTCCGTTCAAACATTTATCCATGTTTTCTCCAGTTTTATATTTATGACTCATGTCCAGCTGCCATAATCCATACAGAGCTGATAAAATACTCATGTTACCAACATCATGTGTTGTGCACAACTCCTTTCTTTAATGTAAAAAAGAAGGGACTGAGTTTTCATAATCGTGAAAAATTCAAAAATATTATCAAATACTCTGACTTGAAGTGCATCAAATCAAACACACAGTGTGGTTCATCATGTGCATACAATCATCTTTGCATCTGAGGATCACCTGACGTCTTTGTATCACCCTCTGAATCACAGTGTTTCATGTGGGTCTGTGTGTATTTGTTGTACTTGTCGATACATGCTCTCTTCTCTCTCCAAGCTTTCCTTTCACACTCGGTTGTGGTTATGATTATGATCCCCTGTATAGAAGGCTGACACAAGCAGCTATAAGTAGACCTGCCTTGAATTGGCTCTATTTTGGGACACACAGGGAGCGCTGTAGAGGTCTGGCTGTAAAACACACTATGACATTTCCAAGACAAACTTAAGACAGTGAGGTCAAAGTGTCGGTCACTGTTTTATTAATCTGAAAGCAGCTGATTTTGAAAATGCAGTTATAGAAACGATGGGATGATTTGTGGCTTTGAGGTGAAAATCGGATTTGGTTTAATCACAAAATGCTGGTTCAGAAATGAAGCCAGTAGAAACGGTTCTGAAGCGAGCGGATCAGTGCAGGCTCATCGATGTTACTGTCAGCTGCAAGGTGCTGGATTCAATCAAATCAAAGAAAAGGGAATCAAAGGGATAAAGACCCACCCTAAACTCAGCACGGTGCCAATGTTTACTCGTCTTTTTGATTGACTTTGCATTTTCCACGTTCGGTTAGTGAGTGAAAATTCAGAGCAGGTCTTGAGGCTACTGTCAGCGAATCCATGTCATCAGAGGTTTAAAAAGATGATACGGCTGCTCCCCGTTTGATGTTGCCAGTGTCTGTGTGTAGTTAACGTTGTGGTTACAAGCTTTATACTTAGAAGCAGCACATTTAGATTTCCAGGCGAACGGGTATTTGTGACCCCCACCTCTCGTCAGCCCCTCCATCACGAATGTGTTTCCCTGTCCTCTGTTTGCCACTATGCCAGGCCTGACATTCTGCTAGAGTTAAATCAGAGGGCTCGGACTCCGGTGTTGCATCAAAGACCACCATCCCACTGCTAACATGGATTAAACACTATCCCCTGTTTTATGGTAGGAATTCATTAAAAGCAATGGCCTGAAAAGAAGTTTGAGAAAAGGGCTCAAAGTTGTTCTGACCTTTTTGTCAAAATGAAATGGTTATCCTGACCGGACTGGTCTCTTCCAGGAGGACCGTGCCTCCATCCATATGATGTGATGGCTCACTTAATGCTTAATGCAGATGAAAATGATCTGAATCGCGTGTTATGGTCATTACAGTCGCTCCATCTGGAGTCAGTTAAACAGCTACAGGAGATTTTAGACCAGCGTGGCAGACATTACGCTCTACTATCAAACACTAAACGAGCAAGATGAAGTTCCAGCTCCCAGGAGAGCTTCATCTTTACAATAAGGAGCACTGAAGAAATCTGGGTGTGTGTGGTGGCTCAACATGTAGCAATGGCTTTCTTTTAATTTGTCACTCATCTATACCCTACTCTTGAAATATGGGAGGTAGAACCAGTGACCACATAGAGTTTTTCTTGTTTTGTCTTTATTCTATTGTTCTAATCCGTTTCTCTTGGCAGAAATGCCCTAAAGAGTCTATGCAAATATTTGTAGCTCCATGCAAAGCACACCTAAAGACTCCTACAGAGAGGACATAAAGTCCTAATATTTAGAGGTCAGCTTAATAAGACAAAATCAAGTAAGAATACTAAATGTAATCCCAGAAAGAACCACACAACGCCAAACTCAGCCTGACAAATGCAAATGTCCTCCACTAACGTTCACAGAACAAATGCTGTTTGGCACAACAACACACAAAAACATACAACTGCATTTTCTTCCTGCTCCCTCTTCACATCGTGTCAGCGGGTGTGATGCTGCGCTGAGGCCCACCTACATGTTGTGATGAAAGGTGTGCGACATGTGCCACATCTGAATCAACGTTTTCTTCCACTTCTGTTTCTCAGCCTTTAAAAAGCACGTTCGTGTGATCACCACCAACATTTGCTACACTTCAGAGAAAAAAAGACTTGAGTCTCTTTTTTTTATTGAGCATCCGTGACAATGGTGACAACATTTCACAACAGACGGGAAAATGAGCACTGCGTGGAAGCTACTGCTGGATCCCGGGGGTGGGGGGCGAGACCTCAGTGCTTTGGATTAATGACTCTGACATGGACGGTGGGTTAAAAAGATCAGTTACTGTTTTATTTTCCAACTTTTCTTTAACGGGATGACTTAACAACGACAAACACACACTTTTACATTCAAGGCCCATCTATAGGCTTCACTGTAAAAGTCAAACAAAAGCAGCAAAAACTGCAACAAGATATGAATTCAGGCAATCAGCTTATATGATAATGAACTCTTTTCATTTGAAAAGCAGACCATCAATGGATGTTTACCTTTGCGCTGGATTGTTGTTGAGCCACTTCTCTGTTTTAAAGCTAACAGCCCTCCACAGACGCCACTTAAACGGCGATGGACTCGACAGAGCAACAGCCGCCCAGGTTTAGTATCAGCAAGGTCCGGTATTTTGGCCAGAAATGACAGTGAGCTAGTTTGGGGCACTATATCCGCCGTGGCAGTGATGGATGGACGCGGGGCCTGCTGTCAATGTGGTGCTGAGAGGCCCGAGAGGCCGGCTGGCTCGGCAGTGAGGGCGAGTGCGGGTGATGCAAGCCAGTCATTTTGTCCAAAACAACGTGCCACAGCCCCACCCACCAGCACTCACACACACTTTCTCATGAAGGGCTCGATTATATTTGTAAACTCAAAAGCCCTCATCCTCCCTCCCTGCTCAGTATGTCCAACAAACTATCACCGAGCTAACGAGCAGGCCGGGCCTCAGCAGCTGACAGTGTGACTAATCACTGACCGCACAGCCTCCCGTGACCGAACCACTGAGCTGAGCAGACTTTTTCACGGATCTTACCTCTGCTTCCTAACACAGACCGCGGCTCTTTCCTGGAGCACACTCGAACCTCTACCTCAGCTTTGAAACAAAGCCTAAAACACGGGTAATCTGGAGGAGGCGGGCGGGGGTCCTGCTAGGAAGTAAACGCAAATCAACAGTTTGCATGAGCAGAAGCGCTTTGCATGAGTAGCAGCCTGGTGACATCGAGCTCAAAGCATATATCTGCTGACGATAATACAATAAATACTTGTGAAAAAGTGGAATCCTCTCATTTCTGCAGTTCTGGCGGTCCATCTGGCAGTGCGCGCGGCGGCGTGCTTGCATTTCCACGGACAGCAGGCATTAGCCCGGGAATTATTCATAAACGCGTTGAGAATTAATTCCTGGGATTAAGAGTTGATTAAGATGTGTGTCACTTTGCTGTCTGAGAACTTATTAAGGGCCTCCTCCTCCTAAGAGGCGGCAGATGGAATTTCGGTCCAATGTTTGTAGATGTTAATTTCTGCCCTCCTATAACAGCCATTTGCATATGATTGAGGGAGCGAGGCCGATGAAGTCCTGCAGCAGAATCACGGAGGAATAATTGGTTGGGCGAGCCAATAGAAGCTCTCGACAGTGATCAGTACAGAGCGTTTCCACATCAAGAATTTATTAGGCCCGATAAAAAATGCATTTCACCCATTCAGCTCAGTCTGCGAAGCAACTTTAGTTAACAGAAATTCAGACCTGCAGGAGAATACTAAACACTCGCGATTTTATTCACAGACTGCCGGGTTAAGTCCCGCGCGTGAATATGGGTCCATTTATAACTAAAGGTTGTGTTTGAAAGTCAGTCTGCAGGGATGGAAGAGCACAGTGTGCGATCTGCTTCTTATTATTAGATGGAGCACAAATGACAGTCAACTCCAAGTCTGTATTATTATTATTATTATTATTATTGTTATTGTTATTATTGTTATTGTTATTGTTATTGTTATTGTTATTATTATTATTATTATTAGTAGTAGTAGTAGTAGTAGTAGTAGTAGTAGTATTAGTATTATTGTTATTATTATTATTGTTATTATTAGTATTAGTATTATTGTTATTATTATTATTGTTATTATTAGTATTAGTATTATTGTTGTTGTTGCTGTTATTGTTATTATTACTTCGACAGATCACAAAAGTAATGTAAACATGTTGATACGTCATTATGCTGGAACCTTGGCCTCTCAGCGGAGCACCTCGGCCCTCGGCTGGGTGTAAAATATTTCCATTGTGCCCTGAGGCCAAACGTGAACTTCGATTAAACAAATTCAAGTAAGTATTTTCATATGTCCGGATCTGAAAACATATGCAAAAAAGGCTATAAAGTACAGGCCTGCAGGGGCAACGCTAAGATGGTCATTTATAAATTTAAAAAAGAACAATCGCTTTGATTTTCATGTTTATAATGATAACAACAACAACAACAATAATAATAATAACAATAAAAATAATAATATGAGCAGCGCCAGCTTCCGAGTTTATAGTGATCGAACATTTTGATCTGTTTATTCTGTAGTGACAGTTTCACGCTCTTTCCCTTTTTTTGTTATTTTAAAGGAATTAAACAAAATTATTTTGTGGAATAATAATAATAATAATAATAATAATAATAATAATAATAATAACAAT
>NW_005187598.1:990855-998273 GCF_000239375.1 Pundamilia nyererei
AATAATAATAATAATAATAATAATAATAATATAAACAGCGCGAGCTTATAGTGATCGAACATTTTGATCTGTTTATTCTGTAGTGACAGTTTCACGCTCTTTCCCTTTTTTGTTATTTTAAAGGAATGAAACAAAATTATTTTGTGGAATAATAATAATAATAATAATAATAATAATAATAATAACAATAATAATAATAGCATTATTATTATTGTTGTTGTTGCTGCTGTTTCCTTGAAGATTCCCTTCAGTGTGATTATACAGAGTGAAGCTTGTGAGTATCCGCGCGCGTGTATGTCCGCGGGTTCGTGGGGTTTCCTCGGGCCTCTGCAGCCTCCCATCAGTTTTCCTCACATTCACAAATATTTTTCACATTTTCAAATATTGTCACGCCGTCGTTTGAACACGTTTCGATATGATCATCTTTCTGGTCATTACAAAAATAGAGGTAAAAGAAAAACAGGCCTCGAACACGTACCCACGGAGAAGCGCTGCAGGAAACAGCACCGCTCTCTTGTACCAAGTGCGAATTGTCGGATTTACTCGAAGCACGTCACGCCGGCCGTGTTGTCTATGTGAGGTTGGCCTGTATAAAGTTAACATTCACTGTGATTTAACTGAAGCATCAAACGGTCGCTTTTCATCAGCACAGTGATCTGCTCGTGAGGAACGCAGACGGGATTTTATTTGCGTTCCAAGCGCTATTCACGGTTTATTCTTCTGACTCTGTCCAAGAACAAACAACGTGTGTATTTTGGAAAAGTGCAAATCGTCCCACAGAAGAACGTTAACGAAGCCTCTCAATTTTTACTTTGGTCGTCTTGCGAACTTTAATGCACAGGGAAAAAAATCTACTTGGATTTCAAACACACCAAGAAAAGCTGAAAAATAAAAAGACAAAATTACTGAAGGGGCGCGGGAAAAGTTGGGCAGTTTCACTTACATGGAATCCCAGGCTAGTTAAATTAATCCGTGGAAAGGGCAAAGAGCTCTGCTGCAGGCTGATGGCTGTCCTGGCGTCAGGTCTGCTGGTGACATGGACAAAAACTTCCCCGGGTGCGTCCAAACCTCAGAAGAATGTGTCTGCCGTCACTCTCTGTCTTCCTCCTCTTCTTCTATCCTCGGTACTGTCAGACATGAAGGCTGTGGACGAGTGAGACTTGATCCCACACAGAGTATAGGGAAGAGGCGGGAGGGGGTGCGGGGATGGGAGGGGTTGATCTGGTGCTAAGTATTGTGTGCGACAGGTCCACTGCAGAGAGGAGAGGCGAACCCCCCCCCCCCACACACACACACACACACACACTCAGACACGCACTGATGTGCAAACACACGCAAACACTGAACTCCCATTGGCTCTGTCTACAAACACCCTCCATCTCTTCCTGACTGCACAACTCTGGTTATTATTTACCTGCACATTGTTTGTAGGGAACAGCTGCACTTATAGCTTTAAAATTCAACCAGAAAAATGAACAATAGTTTAGTTTAAATTGAATTTAATCATTTTCAGTTTAGTTTACACTGAAGTTTCTTTGACACAGAAATACATAAATCTGTCACATAAGCTCGAATATTTACTTGAATAGAAAAGAAATGCATCTGTGCTTTCTGTGGAAGATTTCACTTCACCGGCCCATTTTAAAAGAAGTCTTGTCCACGCTCGGAAGTATTTCTGAGCGTCTCTAAGAGCAGCGCTCACGATGACAACACTCAAACGCAGCTCTACATGTGGCGTAATTTAACATATTTAACCACGTGTTCAGTGAACCTGGAATTCTGTGACTAATGCAGCTGATACCAATCAACGGATTCACTGGACTTTTAAAGAGGAAGCACCACTATAGAGAAATGATTTTCATAAACATCAACAACAACAAAAATCAACAATCTGTTATTAGCCTCCAGAATGGCCACTATCAAAACAACAAGAACAAACCTACTGAATATTCTGGTAGCTGAAATAATGGAATTTACCATCATGTACAAATACTGAAATTTTTCATAATTAAAATACAGAAAAAAATGTGTTTCCAGGAAGGCAAATTAAGTTTTAATGCAATTCTATCAACTTTAAACTCCATCAAGTGTTTTGTATTTTTATTGATTATTTTAATATTAAATTAAATGTATTTGCATGTTTACATGCTTACACAAATTGAAATACAATTAATAGTTTAAAATGTGAAAAAAGTGTTGTTATTAGTTGGATTTTATTTTATATTTATGTAATTTTATGAATACCTGAACAGGTAAACCAGACAGTTAAAAGTCAGGAGAACAAAGATGTCTGCCACTAAACTATCCAAGGTGTGCGCTCAGTGAGTGAACGATACGAGAGCAGTCCCAGCGAGGCTGAAGACGGAGCCATACTGGAAAGGCTTATGACGATAATAAGAATAAGAATCATTTTATTGGAAAAGTCTGACAGAGCTAATCTGCTATTTGTATGAGAATTAAAAAGCTCGATGGTTGGGGGTGATTCTCTGTATTTCTCTGTTTTCCAATAAAGAGACAAGAATCCTCCAGTACTGCTGTTTTTGTTCCATAAAGCTAAAGTGGCTGATCAGAGTTACTGGCTCTAACATCTTTGGTGTGCATCTTTCCACCATGTCTCCCAGCATGTCCAGTCTGGTTCCAATTACAAAGCCAGCTTTCCTCACCAGTCTGCCTGCATCCGTGTTTCTAATGCCCCCCCAGCACACTGCAACATAGAAAAGCACACTTGCCACCGCAGACTGATAGAACATCTGTAGCATTTTACTGCAGATCTCAGCATATTCTTAGTTTTCTTAACAAAAAGAGGGGACTTTGCTACTTCTTGTAATAGTTTGTCTGTATAGAGGGACCAGTCTAGTTTGTTATTCAGGTGAAAACCTCGATATTTATATTTTGTTACAACCTCTATGTCTAAACCACAAACCTCTGAATCTACTATCATTTCCTTCATCTTAGAGGTGTTTAATATGAACCATTTTTGTAACTCCAGTCAATGAAGGCTTTTACAATGGACAGACTTGGTTTCATTTCTGATACATGCCACAGTGGCACGGTCGTCCAAGTATTTCTAGATGTGACAGGACTCAGAGTTGTATTTGAAGTATACAGTGTGAAAAGAAATGGAGCCGGGAAAGCCCATGTGCTGCTCATTAGTGTCCCACCCAACCTGATAACTATGGGCTTTCTGTCAGGTAGTCGGTGATCCAGGAAACAGAGGAGGAATCTGCTCCCACCTCTGTGAGCTTGCTTTTGAGTATATTTATTTGGAGGTATTGAAAGTGCAAGAAGATAATTCTCTCACGGTGAATTATGTAGGGCAACATCATTCAATTCAATTCAATTCAATTCAATTCAATTCAATTCAATTCAATTCAAGTCAATTCAATTCCATTTTATTTACACAGCGCCAAATCACAACAACAGGCACCTCAAGGTGCTTTATATTGTACAGTAGATCGTACAATAATACATACAGAGAAAAAACCAACAATCATATGACCCCCTATGAGCAGCACTTTGGCGACAGTGGGAAGGAAAAACTCCCTTTTAACAGGAAGAAACCTCCGGCAGAACCAGGCTCAGGGAGGGGCGGGGCCATCTGCTGTGATTGGTTGGGGTGAGAGAAGGAAGACAGGATAAAGACATGCTGTGGAAGAGAGACAGAGGTTAATAACAGATATGATTCAATGCAGAGAGGTCTGTTAATACATAGTGAGTGAAGAAGAAACACCCAGTGCATGATGGGAGCTTAAGTCTATTGCAGCATAACTAAGGGAGGATCCAGGGTCACCTGGTCCAGCCCTAACTATATGCTTTAGCAAAAAGGAAAGTTTGAAGCCTAATCTTGAAAGTAGAGATAGTGTCTGTCTCCTGAATCCAAACTGGAAGCTGGTTCCACAGAAGAGGGGCCTGAAAACTGAAGGCTCTGCCTCCCATTCTACTTTTAAATACTCTAGGAACAACAAGTAGGCCTGCAGAGCGAGAGCGAAGTGCTCTAATAGGGTGATATGGTACTACAAGGTCATTAAGATAAGATGGGGCCTGATTATTTAAGACCTTGTATGTGAGGAGCAGGATTTTGAATTCTGGATTTAACAGGAAGCCAATGAAGGGAAGCCAAAACAGGAGAAATCTGCTCTCTCTTTCTAGTCCCTGTCAGGACTCTTGCTGCAGCATTTTGGATCAGCTGAAGGCTTTTCAGGGAGTTTTTAGGACATCCTGATAATAATGAATTACAGTCGTCCAGCCTGGAAGTAATAAATGCATGAACTAGTTTTTCACTCTGAGACAGGATATTTCTAACTTTAGAGATGTTGCACAAATGGAAGAAAGCAGTCTTACATATTTGTTTAATATGTGCATTGAAGGACATGTCCTGGTCAAAATGACTCCAAGGTTCCTCACAGCGTTACTGGAGGCCAAGGTAATGCCATCCAGAGTAAGAATCTGCTTAGATACCATATTTCTAAGCTTTTCAGGGCCGAGTACAATAACCTCAGTTTGATCTGAATTAAGAAGCAGAAAGTTAGCGGCCATCCAGGTCTTTATGTCTTTAAGACATTCCTGCAGTTTAACTAATTGGTGTGTGTTATCTGGCTTCATGCACAGATAGAGCTGGGTGTCATCTGCATAGCAGTGTAAATGTATGCTATGTCTTCTAATGATGCTGCCTAAGGGAAGCATGTATAATGTAAACAGAATTGGTCCTAGCACTGAACCCTGTGGAACTCCATAATTAACCTCAGTGTGTGAAGAGGACTCTCCATTTACATGCACAAACTGGAGTCTATTAGATAGATATGATACAAACCACTGCAGTGCAGTACCTGTACCTGTACCTGTTAGCTGTTTGACAACTACTCATTCACTGCATGTGTTGTTTGTATGCAAACTGCAGTGGATCATTTTAGTCTTTGACCTCAAGTCTCAGTGTTTTGATGATGTGCAATTATTATTATTTTGGCACAGTACAGGATGTTTTCCAAAGTGTCGGCACCCGCCCCAACTGTAGACTTAGATTTAAGATCCTGTAGAAAGGTGGACACAGTTGGGCAATACAACCTTAAGAAGCCTTGGACACACACCGTGTGGGCCAGCAGCCTTCCCACAGCAGTGTCTTCCTAGCGCCAGTCTTACCCTTGTGTCTGTGACAGACAAAGGTGGGGACACAGGTGTGAGAGAGGAAGAAGCTGCTGCATTAGAAATGCAAGGAGAAGGAGAAGCTGTGGCAGTGGGTGGGACCATAGGGTTGAATCTATCGAAGAACTGGTCGAGCTCATCAGCTCTTTCCACATCACCTACAAGTGTCCATGTTTTCTTTTTGATTTTGCATACCTCCTCACAGGTATTGCTGTATTGTAGCTTCCTTTCTATCTTCTTTTTGTATTCAGTTTTTTGTTTTAGATCTTCTCTTCCTGTTTGATCCATTCTTTGTCACCATCTCTAAAAGCTCCTTTCATGGTTAAAAAACCTTTTATGTTGCATCCTTATGGGAGAAGGATGCAACACATAACAACAATGTTCAGTGTCTAGTGGACTGAGCAGCACCTCCCTGAACAGGGTCCAGTAACCATCACAGTGTCAAATATCCAAGAAAGAGCCTCAAACATGAAGAGTTGTACAGCACCAGGCCCTGACATGGTTCACATCTGATGGCTAAAGAAGCTAACTGCACTCCATGAACGTCTGGCAGCACAAATGAACGAGATGCTCGTGGATGATGTGCACCTAGAATGGTTTCCCAAAGGCGGGACAGTCCTGATCCCCATCTGAATTCTGGCATGTAACATGCCAGTTAACATAGTGGATAAGATGAAGAGGCACATGGCTCAGTACAAAAGCTGAGCCTAGAGAGGAATTGACAGAAACACCAGAGCCATTATCAGAAATTCAGTGGTATGTGGCAAACAACACTAGAGGCCAACTTCAAGACAATTGCACAAGTTGCCATCAAAACAGAGATGCTCTGCTCGCACTGCTGTTCTTTACAGTCAGGAACCCCCTCACCCAAGACGTCTTTCAGACTGGAGAAGTGTAGTAACAACTAGTGAGTGTCAGAAGGAAACAAAAGAAATCATGAATACATCAGGAAGATGACCACAATTGATCATGTGCTTAGTGAGTACCTCAGGTAGCAGAAACCCAAGAAAGGGGGCAGGGAACCGGGAGGAGGAGTTGGTGGTCGGGGTCTGGGATGCTGGGCCTTCCTGCTGCTGAAGGACCGGGGATGGTCTGCTTGTCTCCACCCCAGAGCAAAGGGAAACATCTCCTGGGTCTGGGGGCAGATTGCCCCTCTGGGGGTGATGGTACCTGGACCTGGGCTATAGAGTATGTCTGGGGAGGGTGAGTGTGCGTACAGTGTTCATTTGTTTGTCTCCATGTTGGGTGAGTGCTCATTATTTGTATGTGTGTGTGTGAGGGTGGGAATGCATGTTTGTGTCTGTGTGTGCCTGTCATGTGTCAGTCGGGGTCTTAGACTCCACCTCTCTGGGAACATCTCAGGGCCCCCCGAGGAATCTCCCCCCACCACACTCCCTCCCAGTGGCTGATGTCCTCACCCACTGGTGCATTGGTGGTTCCCAGTGTCTGGGGCTAGGTGCTCTCGTGCTCTGGGGGGCCTCTAGATGTCTGGGGCCTGGATCTCCTCCATGTCTGCTTCATGTCCTTGGGGGCAGGGCTATGACTCCTCTGAACCAGCTCCCCTCAGGTTGGGTTAATAAATGCCAGATCGGTGGCAAATAAGACGTTTATTTTGAAGGATTTCTGTTCTTCCCATGCTTTGGATTTCCTCTGTTTGACTGAAACCTGGAGTTCCCCCGGTGAGTTAAGCACCTTTTCTGAACTGCTGCCCGCCAGCTGTGCTTATGTTAGTGCTCCGAGAGCTTCTGGTCATGGCGGGGGGTTAGCTGTTTTTAAAGCACACTTTGAGTTTAAGCAACTATCCTCATGGACACGCCACACCAGCTTTGAACTTTGCCTGTGTGAAGTGGGCCACTCGCCTTCATTGCTGTGTGCAATAGTTTATCGGCCTCCTAAATATAACAAGGAGTTTTTATCTGAGTTTTCGGAGTTTCTCGCTGACTGCGCATCCCGGTTTTACCAGGTCCTGCTGCTTGGTGATTTTCATCTGTTGCCCATGAAGCCCCTGGCTAAGGAGTTCATGGACCTGGTGAACTCTTTTACAGTGTTTGCCCGTTGCTTGAACACCATGAACCCATGCCTAGACTAAAGTAACACAAGTTGAAGCTTTTGTTACCATACCTCAAACACATGTACCCATACCTTAAACAAAAGTGCTGCTTTGCACCCCAGTTCCAATTATGCAACACACTTACTCCTTTATGCAACACACATGGTCCTGCATGCTACACTCCATTTCATACATAAGACACTTCGCTCACAAAATGAAATTTCAGGGT
>NW_005187598.1:1006501-1007572 GCF_000239375.1 Pundamilia nyererei
GCATTGTCTGCCCTCACTAGGTCCACAACGGCAAGTTCCTGCCGTTGTGTGAACAGGCGTTGGCGTCCTCCCCCAGAAGATCTTCGAGTCATTCTGGAGAAATACAACCACATATTGTCATCGGTTTGCTTATTTTTCTTACAGTACTTTACTGTATGTACTGTATCATCCACTGTACAACACTGTACTTCAATATAAGTAATCATGGTATGTTTCACAGAAACTACCACTTTGGCTGCAAAAGGAGCATTAGCACCCTGCAATACCCTGCACACTTGATATGGTAACTGTAGAACAGTACTATAAAAACCATCTGAGTAGAGTAGAAGGCAGTGAGATGAAGACAGACCTGTTTTCTAGTCGGAATTTTCGTATTACAGATGCCACTGTGAAGCGGCTTAGATGTGGGTGGACTCTCTGCCCAGCTTCCCTCATAGTCAGGCCGTGGTTGATGACATGGTCCACCAAAGTTGCTCTTATATCATCAGAAATATAGGTCTGTGCATGGCCTCTTCGGCCTCCTCCTCCTCTTCCTCTTGCTCTCCCTCCATCCATGCTTGCAAAGTTCTTGAAATGGCTAAACTGAGGGCTTTTTGTGGTTGGCTAATTGGTGTTCAGTTTTGTAAGTAAGTGCCTTCAGGTGTATATTTGAGTGGTTGCAATTACCAAATGTGTTTTGTATTTTGGATACATGTGTTTTCCGAATGGCACCCTGAAATTTCATTTTTGAACGAAGTGTCTTATGTATGAAATAGAGTGTAGCATGCAGGACCATGTGTGTTGCATAAAGGAGTAAGTGTGTTGCATAATTGCAACCAGAGTGCAAAGCAGCACTTTTGTTTAAGGTATGGGTACATGTGTTTGAGGTATGGTAACAAAAGCTTCAAGTTGTGTTACTTTAGTCTAGGCATGGGTTCATGGTGTTCAAGCAACGGGCAAACACTGTAAGAAGCCAGGCTCAGATATTTCAGTAATGTCAAACTGTAGACCCATCTCTAAACTTCCTTTTTTGAGTAAGACCTTGGAAAAGGTTGTTCACACTCAGCTGATGGATTATCTAAACAACTCTCA
>NW_005187598.1:1008714-1015795 GCF_000239375.1 Pundamilia nyererei
TCCTTCCTAGTTAAATTTACCCCTTTTTAATTTTTCATATTTATTTCCTATCTTATTCATAGCCTTTTCCTTTTTTGTTTTCTTTAGGTCACGAGCAGTTCTCCAAGCATTTCACTACATATCGTACTGTGTATGACTGTGTACGTGACAAATAAAAAAATTTGAATTTGAGTATGGAAAAATAACAAACACATGACGACTTCATAAGGTCAAGAATCACAGCAAAAACATCTCACATTAGGCTTTGTTTCTTAATTTGACTATGGGGAATAGGACGCTTGGACTATAGTGAGAGAGCACCGGTTCCACACTGATTCAAAGAAGCGCATGAATCACACTTATCTGACACGTTAACACAACTAAACACAGCTGTGGCCCTCGAGATATGATATTACACATATACACAATACAGTGTTTGTCATCTTTCAATGCCATTTGCTGCTGATGCTAGCCCCGGAGGCTTGCAAATCCAACCACTGGTGCAGGTTGGGTATGAAAATGACCGACAATCGAAGGCAGGTGTATTTGTCTTTCTTTTACACCTGGTGTGTGAAAAGCCCACGCTGAATGCCAGCACTGATAAACTACTTGTCCATGTTCTGCAGCTCAGGTGATACAGAAGGGCAGAGAGTGAATAGTAAACAAGAGACAGTTCTTTGGTTTTAATAAAGAAGACTGTTGCAACCAGCTCAAAGAATTCAGACTGTGCAGCTAGCTAAGCATGTAGGTCAGTTTACAGAGACCACATATCCCACAGGAAACCTCCATAAAAACCTCGTTTGATTCCCAGTTTACAGCTCGAGTTCTGGCTTCTGGAAACATTGGAGTGCATTCAGGACTATGGAGATTTTTGCCATGTCTGTTGTAAACCTTTCAAGAATATATTAGGTTTAGCGACAGTTTGTGTTTGATAAATAAAGTATTTCAAGATGCTGTATTTCTACATTTATTGGTTTATTTTTCAGATAAGATCAATATCAGTTTATGGCAGGGGTGTGGTCTCTGGCCTGCTGCAGTGGAGCGGTGGTGCTGAGGGGACGGGTGATTATGATGGGACTAATCACTCTCTCCCCTTTCC
The DNA here is from genome assembly GCF_000239375.1 of Pundamilia nyererei. Classification (NCBI taxonomy): domain Eukaryota; kingdom Metazoa; phylum Chordata; class Actinopteri; order Cichliformes; family Cichlidae; genus Pundamilia; species Pundamilia nyererei. Next base: position 1,009,793 of record NW_005187598.1, read on the forward strand.
TCTGCACTCTTTACAAAGAAGGCAGGAGGGTAGGAAAATTGTGTTTACGTGGTTTGTGTCTTTCTTATCCATGCGAGTGGGTGGAAGCTAAGCTTTATTGTAATAGCTTAAAACACAATCTGCAGCATCATCCATAAAAATTTTTATATCTGCAGGTGTTTATGCACAAGACCAGTTTCAAGGGTTTTAGTTTTTATCATCAGACAACACCAGATTTCTCACTGAAGTAATGACATCAAAATGTAGGGAGTCTTCAGATTATACAAAGTTGTAATGTTTGTCCAGGTTGGAGCAACCAGGCCATATCTTTCCCAGTCCACCAAGCCCAGCCCCTCTCACGCCATTGATGCTTCAGCTGTCTTCAACTGGAAATGATGGTGTAAGATATCCTGTAAAGAGGAAACAAAGAGCATCTGGAAAAAGTGGAGGCTGGTGGCCGACTGGGGACTCAAACAGGGACAGTAGAGTTGTCGCTGATGTCAGGTGAGATCTCCAAGTTGACCGGTTGGATGATGCAACACAGCAAAGAGCGGCATCAGTGCAGGTGGTTAGCATGCTCAGTTTTTCCATTAGTCTGGGGGTGAAAATGGATAAAAGACTGAGCGCTCCACACATGAGAGGTGAATTATTATTCCGAAATAAGAAGATGTGATCAATAAACAGCTGGGTGGTTTTGAGAGTGGATGGAAGTTTTTTTGGTTTGTTTTTTGTTGGTTTGGGAACAGAGACAGTTTCTAAGGGTGAATGAATACTGTGAATTTAATCAGCAGATGATTAAACAGAAATGTGAATTATTACACTATGAAATAAGATGTTATCTACAGGTTTTTAACTAACCTGGCTGCACAGATAAGCTGTGTGTTGTAACAGGAACAGGAAGGGATGCTTTCGTTCTTGAGTCCCACTGAAATCTAACTTTGGGAGAGCTGCGATTAGTCTAGGGCATGGTGGTAAAATTTTGCAAATTGTTTCTCCAGGAATCTATTTGTAATCAACATGAATCATTGAAGCTGCTTTCTGCTGGGGGGGCAGGCCACTCCATCACTGCTTGCACTGACCTTTCTCAACAGTGAAACCAAGAAATTAAACCTGGCGTGAACCACTCACATCTCACCCTTTACACAGAGACGGTTTTCCAAGAGATGTTGACCAACTTGACAGATGTTAGACTTAAAGTTGTATTAGGATGTGGTCGAGTTAGACAAAGACAGAGTGAGGACATCGTTCACTAGGGGCTCAAAAGCAACTGGTGCATTAGTTGACTCAAATGGCATTACCAAATACTAGAAGCGAAGACCGTCTTCCTCCGTCCTTTATACTTGACTGGAAGTGGTGCACAGGCCCAGCTCCAGAAGTTGATAGCCACTGCAGAAGGTCAAAAGCAGAGGAGAACAGAGGTCACAGTTCTTTAAAGTTATTTTGTTCAGGCCAAACAGGGACAGAGTTATTTATCTTTCTTTTAAACAAAGAAAAAACCTCCACCAGGAAGAGACACCAATGATACCAGGAGCTCAACCGTCACTGATGTACCTCAGCGGGCGCCGATTTAGAGCAGGCAACCATGAACTGCTGAGAGCGGCTGGTCCGGGTTTGAATCCCAACCCGTCAGTCTCGGTCGTTGTGTCCTTGGGCAAGGCACTTCACCTACCGCCTACTGGTGTTGGCCAGAGGGGCCGATGGCGCAATATGGCAGCCTCGCTTCTGTCAGTCTGCCCCAGGGCAGCTGTGGCTACAACTGTAGCTGCCTCCACCAGTGTGTGAATGTGAGAGTGAATGGGTGGATGACTGGGTGTGTAAAGCACGTTGGCCATTTACCATTTACCGTAGTCCTTTGCCACATGTCTTCCTTTCTCTCCTTCTGCTTTTACTGCTCCTATCAAATAAGACCAAAAACACAATTTTAAAAAGGACTTGGCTAAACTGTAGAGGCAGCTACAGGGCAAAGGAGCACAAGGAAGCAGATCTATAGAGTCCAAGATCTTTGGGGAACACCTCAGTTAGGTCGTGACACAAAGCCGGATGGTCGGAGGGAGGGACTGAAACAACCAGTGCATAGCTGACTTTGGAGACCCCAGAGACTCCCACAGGAAATGCTATACAACAGCGGTCCCCAACCCCCGGGCCTCGGACCGGTACCGGTCCGTGAGTCGTTTGGTGCCGGGCCGCGAGAGTTGAGGCTCAGGTGTGAAATGTATAGTTTTCAGGGTTTTTATCGGTTTTCAGCGTTATTTTGTTATCGTTCTTATCGTTAACTCGGTTTTCCTGGGTCTTTTCACCTGTGTTATGAATAAATCTTCTTTTTTTCAGTACCGGTACTGGTTTTATTTTGTTGTATTTATCCGCGACACCTTAAAGGCCTTAAAGGCCCACAACCGAGATGTGCGCCTTGTTGACCGTACATACAATACACAAACATCACATTGGGGAAACAGGTCAGGCTAGGTAGCGAGGAAAAAAAACATCGAAATGTGTAACACAAAAGGATAATACAGGAATGCACAGATATCAACACACCATAGCACAATAAACACAGACAGTAACATGGGAAAGAGTTCCAGTGTGTAGATCTGATCTGGGACCGCTGCAATCTTCGACTGCGCCTCCAGCTGACCCGAATATTGTCGGGCATAAACCGGTCCGTGGCGCAAAAAAAGGTTGGGGACCGCTGCTATACAACATAGATGGTAAATGGCAAATGGACTGGTTCTTACAGTGGGGCAAAAAAGTATTTAGTCAGCTACCGATTGTGCAAGTTCCCCCACTTAAAATGATGACAGAGGTCAGTAATTTGCACCAGAGGTACACTTCAACTGTGAGAGACAGAATGTGAAAAAAAAAACCATGAATCCACATGGTAGGATTTGTAAAGAATTTATTCAAAGGTCACCATCAGTAACACACTACAACGGCAGGGAATCAAATCCCGCAGTGCCAGACGTGTACCGCTGCTGAAGCCAGTGCATGTCCAGGCCCGTCTGAAGTTTGCCAGAGAGCACATGGATGATACAGCAGAGGATTGGGAGAATGTCATGTGGTCAGATGAAACCAAAGTAGAACTTTTTGCTATAAACTCAACTCGTCGTGTTTGGAGGAAGACGAATACTGAGTTGCATCCCAAGAACACCATACCTACTGTGAAGCATGGGGGTGGAAACATCATGCTATGGGGCTGTTTTTCTGCCAAGGGGACAGGACGACTGATCCGTGTTAAGGACAGAATGAATGGGGCCATGTATCGTGAGATTTTGAGCCAAAACCTCCTTCCATCAGTGAGAACTTTGAAGATGAAACGAGGCTGGGTCTTCCAACATGACAATGATCCAAAACACACCGCCCGGGCAACAAAGGAGTGGCTCCGTAAGAAGCATTTGAAAGTCCTGGAGTGGCCTAGCCAGTCTCCAGACCTCAACCCCATAGAAAATCTGTGGCGGGAGTTGAAAGTCCGTGTTGCTCGGCGACAGCCCCAAAACATCACTGCTCTCGAGAAGATCTGCATGGAGGAATGGGCCAAAATACCAGCTACTGTGTGTGCAAACCTGGTGAAGACCTATAGTAAACGTTTGACCTCTGTTATTGCCAACAAAGGTTATGTTACAAAGTATTGAGTTGTATTTTTGTTATTGACCAAATACTTATTTTCCACCCTGATTTACGAATAAATTCTTTACAAATCCTACCATGTGGATTCATGGATTTTTTTTTCACATTCTGTCTCTCACAGTTGAAGTGTACCTCTGGTGCAAATTACTGACCTCTGTCATCATTTTAGGTAGGGGAACTTGCACAATCGGTGGCTGACTAAATACTTTTTTGCCCCACTGTATATAGCGCTTTTCTACTCATCTGAGCACTCAAAGCGCTTTACACAACTTGTGCATTCACCCATGCACATTTTTCTAAGTGCTTTATAGCTAAAATTCACACACATTCATACTCCGATGGATGCATCAGAGAGCAATTTGGGGTTAGTATCTTGCCCAAGGATATTTGGCACGTAGACTAGGGGAAGTCAGGAATCGAACCACCAACCTTCCGACCAGTGGATGACCTGCTCTACCACCTGAGCTACAGCCACCCCTACAGTCAGGTGGGAAGTAACTCAGTTTTGTTGTTGTTGTTGTTTGGTTTTTGGATACAAAAAGTGCAGCTGTGCAGTTTGGCTGCTGTGCTCAGCATCCAGCTACGAAAGAGGAGCGAGAGGAGCATAAAGAGTAAAGTTTGTAATTAGCAGAGATGCAGCGCTTCTAAACAGCAGCAAACACAAACTGTTCATGTGTGCAGTGTGTCTGCTAAAGGTCCCACTGCTGCATTTTAAAGAGCGAACTTCAATCAGATGGAGAAAGATAAGAAAGAAGGACAGGAGAGGAAGAAGAGAGGTTTGTTGCTGAGGACTGCTCAGCTTGCATCAAGTGCTCATGGCTTCAAATCAGATACTGGGTCTGTACATGTGAAATGTGCTACAAAATAAACTAAGGTAAACAAACGGTGTTATTTAAAGGTTAAAATAATCTGCAGTTTAGTTCAGGATGAACTGGTTAGCTCGGAGTAATGATGGATTCAAATGAAGATCATGGTCTGATTCAGGTTACATTATAGCAGGGACCTTCATGCTGTTAAAGTCAGGACAGCTGTTGACAGTTTTCACAAAGTCAAAGGCATCAGTCCGATTGTGCTGACAGAAGCTAGATGTGACACATTTTTCTCTGACAGAGAATTCAGGTTCAGGCGACTCCGGAGGAGCAGGAACATCAGGCTGTGAGGAGGACATGGTTTAGGTTCCAGAAGATTTAATCAGAACTATTAACTCTGCGAATGATCGCACCCTGCTGTCCCGGGCGTCCTGAATAGAGTGGACGGATCAAACTCAGTCCGCTGAGTCAGGTTTGCTAGCTTTTTTGCTTACGTCCAATAAGAAAGTGCATCCATAATCCAAACTTTACCCTGCAGAGTTAAAGAAAGATCAGTGCTCTTATTCTTGTGTCTGTCATTCATGATAAACCCAATCACGTCCACGACTTTAAATCAATATTTTTAGCTCGGATGAAAGAAATGTCATGGAGAGAACTCCGGATGTTTCATAAGCCACTGATCATGGTAGCAAAGGGATATCGTTGAGTGCAACACAAACTCCTGGTCATTAAAAATCATTTCTTGAGTCTTGGAAGGTTTGACGGCTAACAGTGGTTCTCTGATAATGAAATATGTTTAAATAAATATTTATGCAAGGACATCAAAAACACACGGTGTGTTATTTCTGCGGGGGTGCCCGTGTATCTGTCACTGTGGAAACCCATGCACATATTTGCTTAGAAGTGTTGCAATTACAAATCTCCCAAGTCATCAAACAGACTGGAAAGAGCGAGCAGAGGATCACACACAATGGTGGCTTCTGGGTACACACTGAGTGGAACTGTAGCTGGTGCTGAGTGAACCCCCACACCCACCCAGTTCAAAGAAAATATGCATACATACAGGATTTGCTCCCTTCCTCAAGTCTTAATTTTTGAGTAGGTTTTCAGATGCTGACAGATACGTAACAGGTACATGTTTCAGATCATACATGTGTTAATAGTTAACATGTGTTTGTTAACAATCAGAAAACTCAACAAACTGTTTAATTTGGTATCTATCACACTCCTGGCCCTGACTCAGTTTCACTCTAGCTCTTGTTTTGACACATGGCACAGACACTGAGCATTTAACAGCGTGTCCTGAAGTCCCTCGTTTGTCTGTTTCTTAATAACAATGAAATGTACAGTAATTAATTACACATCAGTGGGGATTATATTAACACATCGATACACTCCAGTTTCTTTGTGTAACTGGGGAGTCTTCTTCACTCTCAGGTTAATTATGTAACACAGTATAATTTACATTATACATTAACAGTAGAATGGGAGGAGGAGCCTTCAGTTTTCAGGCCCCTCTTCTGTGGAACCAGCTTCCAGTTTGGATTCAGGAGACAGACACTATCTCTACTTTCAAGATTAGGCTTCAAACTTT